>NC_081361.1:6179215-6359215 GCF_030684315.1 Stegostoma tigrinum | reverse complement strand
GTGTGTGTGTGACAGACTCCCTCGCTGGGCCTGTGTGTGTGTGTGTGTGACAGACCCTCGCTGGGCCTGTGTGTGTGACAGACACCCTCGCTGGGCCTGTGTGTGTGACAGACACCCTCGCTGGGCCTGTGTGTGTGTGTGTATGTGTGTGTGTGACAGACGCCCTCACTCGGCCTGTGTGTGTGAGAGAGACACCCTCACTGGCGGTGTGTATGTGTGTGGGTGTCTTTGTATGTGACAGAGAGAGAGGGACTCCCTCACCGGGTGTGGGTGTGTACGTGTGAGAGAGAGGCACCCTCACTGGGTTTACACACACACACACACACACACACACACACACACACACACACACACACACACACACACACACACACTGAGGGGGAGAGAGAGAGACACACCCTCACTGGGTGTGTGTGAGAGAGAGACACCCTCATTGGGGGGGTGTGTGTGTTAGACACCCTCACTTGGCGTGTGTGTGGGAGAGACAGACACCCTCACTGGTGGTGTGTATTTGTGTGTGAGAGAGAGAGGGACTCCCTCTCTTGGGTGTGTCGTGTGTGTGAGAGAGAGAGGGACTCCCTCACTGGTGGTGGGGTGTTTGTGTGTGAGAGAGAGACACACACCCTCACTGGGTGTGTGTGTGTGTGTGAGAGAGAGAGACACCCTCACTGGGGGTGTGTTTGAGAGAGAGAGACTCCCTCACTAGGTGTGTGTGTGTGTGAGAGAGAGAGAGAGAGAGAGGGACTCCCTCACTGGGTGGGTGGGTGGGTGGGTGTGTGTGTGCATGCGCGCGCAAGAGGCAGACCTTCACTGTGAGTGTGAGTGCAATCTCGAAATATTCATGAGTGAACATTAACCTTTTTGTTTCATTCCTGAAGGGCCTGGACTTATTTCTGAGACTGCTCCCCTGTATTCTAGACGCCACTCCCGCCCACTTTTAAGTGAAGGGAAAAGTCCCTTTGCTGTGTTCAATCAATGAGTCATAGAGCTGTGCAGGAATGAAACAGACCTTCTCGTCCAACTTTTCCATGTCGACTAGATATTCTAAATTAATCTGGACCCAGTTATCGCCATTTGGCCCAATTCCGTGTAAACGCTTCATATTCATCCACCCATCCAGATGCCTTTTGAATGCTTTAATTTACCTGCCCCTGCCACGTCCTCTGGCAGTTCACTTCATATATGCACCACCCTCTGTGTTAAAAATTTGCCCCCCAGGTCCCTTTTAGATCTTTTTCTCCTCTCACCTTAAACCTATGCTGTCTAGTTTTGGACTCCCCCTCCCTGCGGGAAAGACCTTGTGTATTTACCCTGTCCAAGCCTCATGATGTTTGTGGTCACCCCTCAGCATCTGACACTCTGAGGAAAATAGCCCCAGCCTATTCAGTCTCTCCCGATTGCTCAAACCCTTCAACCCTACAAATGTCCTTGTTATTCCTTTCTAAATATTTTCAAGTTTCATAACATGCTTTCTCTGGCAGGGAGACCAGAATTGAAAGCAGTATTCCAAAAGTGGCCTAACCAATGCCCTGCATCACTGCCACATGACCTCCCAACTCTTATACTAAATGCACTGACCAATAAAGGCAAGCCTACCAAATGCCACCCTCACTGTCTTGACTACCTGTGATTCTCCTTTCATGGAAATATGAACTTGTACCCTAAAGTCTGTGTTCAGCAACACTCCGTAGGACCTTACCCTTTAATGTGTAAGTTCTGACCTGATTTGCTTTTCCAAAATGCAGCCCCTCTCATTTATGTAAATTAAACTTCATTTGCCATTGCTCGGCCTATTGGCCCAACTGATCAAGGTACACTAAGGTAACCTTCTTGGCTGTCTCCCACGCCCTGATCTTTGGTATCATCTGCCAAGTTATTAACTGTACCACCTCCTTTCACATCCTAATCATTTGTATAAATGACGAAAAGCAGTGTACCCAGCACAGATCCTTGAGGCACACCACTGGTCACACGCTTAAGTCTGAAATGCAACCCTCCACCCATCACCCTCTGCCTCCTACATTTGAGCCAGTTCTTTATCCAAATGGCTAGTGATCCCTGTATCCTGTGATCTAACCTTGCTAAGCAGTCTGTCATGTGGAACCTTGTCAGATGCCTTACTGAAGTCCATCTTGAACATATTGACGACTCTGCCGTCATCAGTCCTCTTTGTTAATACTTCAAACAACTCAGTCAAGTTAGTGAGACACAATTTCCCATGCAAAGCCATGTTGACTTCTTAATCAGCCCTTGCCTTTACAAATACGTATAAATCCTAACCCTCGGCAGTCTATCCAACAACTTGCTCACCACCAGTGTCAGACTCACCAGTCTATAGTTCCCTGGTTTTTTTTCTTTACCACCTTTCTTAAATAGTGGCACCACATTAGCCAACCTGCAGTTTCCCGTCATCTCTCGTGGCTATTGATGGTCATAAATATCTCTGCAAGGGGCCCAAGAATCACTTGCCTAGCTTCCTACGGTGTTCTCGGGTACACAAGATCGGGCTGTGGGGACGTAGCCACTTTTACGCATTTTATCATGTCCAGCATGACCACCTCTGTAATATGAACATTTTTCAAGATGCCGCTATTTGTCAAACACTTTTCATTTAGTATGGTTAATGAGATCATGTCCCATTCTTTGAACTTTTGAGAGTGTAGCCATCAATCTGTCCTCCATAGGCCAGTCTGCAGTCACAGTAAAAAGACTGCTCCGTTACTGTTTATACTAAGTGGAAGAAGCTGTGACATGTTTTGCACCATGCCCATTAAACAGTGTTGGGTGGAATTGGGAATGGAGGGAGTGGAGCAGGTCCTCATTTCCTGACTATCCAGATACTTGTTTCTCTTTGTACAGTCTTGACATATTTTCTGTCCTTGTTCTGCTCAGTGACTTTGTCCTTCAACATATGGTGCACCATGCTGAGTGATGGCGGTGAGGTATTTTGTCGGAGCCTGTGTGATTTCATGGAAGTGTAATCCTTTTTGAAGAATTTTAAAATCAGAGCAACCACATTTCATAGTTCAAAAATAGATTTTCAAATCTTTCAAATTCGAAAGGAGTGGTCCGTATCCTATTTAAAATCCTGTCCTTGAATTTAGTTTCTAATTCAATCCACTGGGTGGTGCTGGTCAGATCTCCCAATCGTAAGATTACTGCCAGTAAAGTGGAGATTCCATGACAAATCTGTCATTTTGATTGGGAACATACGTGCATATTGTGAGTTTGTACCTACCTATCTCAATTTTGTTGCTTCTCCCCCACTCCTGGCCAAAAATGAAAGCAAAACATAGAGTCATACAACATGGAAATGGACCCTGAGATAACATGGTGTGAAGCTGAATGAACACAGCAGGCTGAGCAGGAAAGTTGATGTTTCGGGTCGAGATACTTCTTCAGTAATGGGAGAGGGTACGGGGATTCTGAAATAATTAGGGAGACGAGGGAGGCCCATAGGGCCAGACAGGTGACAAACAGGTCAAAGAGGTGGGGTTAGAGCCAGTGAAGGTGAGTGTAGGTGGGGAGTGAGGGAGGATGGACAGGTGAAGGAGGTGGGATGAGGTTAGTGGGTAGGAGTTGGGAGTGGGGCTTGAGGTGGGAGGAATGTTTAGGGAGGCAGGAACTAGCTGGACTGGTTTTGGGATGTGGTTGGGGGAGGGGAGATTTTGAAGCTTGTGAAGTCCACATTGATACCCTTGGACTGCAGGTTTCCCAAGCGAAATATGAGATGCTGTTCCTGCATCTTTCAGGTGCCATCATTGTGGCATTGCAGCAGGCCCAGGATGGACATGTCGCCCGAGGAATTGGGGGCGGGAGGGAGGAGTTGAAATGGTTCGCGACTGGGGGGTGTAGTTGTTTGTTGCGAACTGGTGTTCCGCAAAGCAGTCCCCAAGCCACTGCTTGGCCTCCCTGATGTAGAGGAGGCCACAATGGGAACAGTGGATACAGTATATCACATTAGTAGATCTGCAGGTGAACATGTGTTTCATGTGGAAGATTTTCTTAGGGCCTGGGATATGGGTGAGGGGGGCGGTATAGGGGTAGGCTTAACAGTTGCTTCAGTTGCAAGGGAAAGTGCTGCGGATGGTGGGGCTGGAGAGGAGTTGGAGTGGACAAGGGAGTCACGGAGAGAGTAGTCCCTCCAGAAAGCATGTAAGAGGAGGGAGGGGAAAAATGTCTTTGGTAGTGGGGTCAGATTGCAGATAGTGCAAGTGTTGGAGGATGTGTTGGATTTGGGGGTTGGTAGGGTGGTACTTGAAGATGAGGGGGATTCTGTTTTGATTATTGCGGGTGGGGGTGTGAGGGACGAGTTGCGGGAAATGCAGGAGACATGATTGAGGGCATTTTTGATCACTGGAGGGGAAGTTGCGGTCCTTGACAGAAAGAGGACATCTGGGATGTTCAGGAGTGGAATGCCTCATCTTGGGAGCAGATGCAGTGGAGGCAAAGGAATTGGGAATTGGGAATAGGGAATAGCCTTTTTGCAGGAAGTTGAGTGAAAGAAGGAGTATTCTAGGTAGTTGTGGGAGTCTGTAGGCTTAAAGTGGAAATCGGTTTCCAGGTAGATGCCAAAGATGGAGATTGAGGTGTCCAGGAAGGAGAGAGAGGTATCAGAAATGGTCCAGGTTAGGTTAGGGTGGAAGATGTTAGTGAAGTGGATGAACTGTTCGAGCTCCTCGTGGTAGGATGAGGTTGGCCAAAACAGTCAACAATGTAACGGAGGAAGAGATGGGGGACAGGGCCAGTGTAGCTTTGGAAGAGGGGTTGTTCCATGTATCCTACAAAGATGCAGGCATAGCTTGGGCCCATGGCCACCCCTTTGTCTGTAGGAAATGGGAGGAATTGAAAGAGAAGTTGAGGGTGAGGATGAGTTCGGCTTAGCGGATGAGGGTGTCAGTAGACGGGGACTGGTTGGGCCTGCAGGACAGGAAGAAGTGGAGGGACTTTAAGCCATCTGCCTGGGGAATGCAGGTGTATGGGGATTGGACATCCAGAGTAAAAATGAGGTGCTGGGGACCAGGGAATTGGAAGCTCTGGAGGAGGTGGAAAGCGTGGGTGGGTCACCGACATAGGTAGGGAGCACCTGGACCAAGGGGGAGAAAATGGAGTCCAGATAGGTGGAGATAAGTTCGGTAGGGCAGGAGCAGGCGGAGACATTGCAACATCGCTCCACCGACCGTTGTACCGACCGCTGCCTTCACCGCCAGCATCTCCAGACAAGACAATAACACCCAGTCCAGCCAAGCCTTTACCATCCCCCTCGACCTCCCCCTTACTGAGGAGGAACAGTCAGTCCTCAATAAAGGACTCACTTTTGTCCCCCTCCACCCACACATTGACAATTACAACTCTAGTTTAGACATTGAGCAGATTTTCTGCTGCCTCCGCTTCCGCGCTTATTTCTTTAACCATGAATCTAACCCTCCCCATACTGACTACTTCTTCTGCCTTTATCACACTCCATCCTCCTGGACACCACACCAAGGCCCCCTACCCTCCCTTGACCTCTTCATCTCTAATTGTCGTCGAGACATCGATCACCTCAAACTCTCCACCCGTCTCACCCACTCCAACCTCTCTCCCACAGAACATGCACTCCTTCGCTCCAATCCCAACCTCACCATAAAACCTGCAGACAGGGGAGGTGCAGTTGAAGTATGGCGCACTGACCTCTACATTACTGAGGCCAGGCACCAACTCTCTGACACCACCACCTATCGCCCCCTTGATCATGATCCAACCCCCGAGCACCAAACCATCCACAACCTCATCACTTAAGGTGACCTCCCACCCACAGCTTCTAACCTCATCATTCCCTAACCCCGCATCGCCTGCTTCTATCTCCTTCCCAAAATCCACAAACCTGACTGTCCTGGTTGACCCATTGTCTCCACCTGCTCCTGCCCCACCGAACTGATCTCCACCTATCTGGACTCCATTTTCTCCACTTTGGTCCAGGAACTCCCTACATCCGTGACAACACCCACACTCTGCACCTCTTCCCGAACTTCCAATTTTCCGGTCCCCAACACCTCTCTTTTACTATGGATGTCCAATCCCTATACGCCTAAAATTCCTCTACTTTTTCCTGGCCCGCAGGCCTGACCGGTCCCCCTCCATTGACACCCTCAACCGCTTAGCCAAACTCATCCTCACCCTCAACAACTTCTCTTTCAATTCCTCCAATTTCCCACAGACAAAGGGTTGGCCATGGGTACCCAGATGGGCACAATCTATGCCTGTCTCTTTGTAGGATACGTGGAACAATCCCTGTTCTGAAGCTACACTGGCCCTGTCCCCCATCTCTTCCTCCGTTACGTTAATGACTGTTTCGGCATCCACTTCACTAATGCCGACCACCCCAACCTTAAATTCACCTCGACCATTTCTGATGCCTCTCTCTCCTTCCTGGACCTCTGTCTCCATCTTTGGCATCCACCTGGAAACCGATATCCATTTTAAGCCTACAGACTCCCACAACTACCTAGAATACTCCTCCTCTCGCCCACCTTCTTGCAAAAAGGCCATCCCCCGTTCCCAATTTCTTCGTCTCTGCTGCAGCTGCTCCCGAGATGAGGCATTCCACTCCTGAACATGCCATATGTCCTCTTTTTTTTCAAGGACTGCAACGTCCCCTGCACAGTGACTGAAACTGCCCTCGACCGTGTCTCCTGCATTTCCCGCAACTTGTCCCTCACACACCCTACCTGCAAGAATAACCGAAACAGAATCCCACTAGTCCTCACATACCACCCCACCAACCCCCAAATCCAAGCATCATCCTCCAACATTTCTGCCATCTGCAATCTGACCCCACTATCAAAGACATTTTTCCCTTCCCACCCTTGCGTGCTTTCCGGAGGGACCACTCTCTCCGTGACTCCCTTGTCCACTGTACATTCTCCTCCAGCCCCACCATCCCCGGCACGTTTCCCTGCAACCGAAGCAAGTGCTGCTCCTGGCCCTGTACCTCCCCCCTCACCCCCATCCCAGAGCCTGAGAAGACCTTCCACATCAAACGCACGTTCATCTGCACATCTACTAATGTGATATACCATATCCGGTATTCCCGTTGTGGCCTCCTCTACATCGGGGAAACCAAGTGGAGGCTTGGGGACTGCTTTGTGGAACACCTACGCTCAGTTCGCAACTATACCTCCCAGTTGCGAACCATTTCAACTCCCGTCCTAATTCCTTGGACTATATGTCCATTCTGGGCCTCCTGCATTGCCATAGTGACGCCACCCGAAAGATGTAGGAACAGCATCTCATATTTCGTTTGGGAACCCTGCAGCCCAAGGGTATCAATGTGGACTTTTCAAGCTTCAATATCTCCCCCGACCGCATCCCAAAACCAGCCCAGCTTGTCCCTGACTCCCTAACCTGTCCTTCCTGCCATCTATCTCAAGCCCCATCCCCATCTCCTATGTACTAACCTCATCCTACTGCCTTGACCTGTCCGTCCATCCTGGATTGGCCTATCTCATCCCTAACTCCCCACCTACGCTCACCTTTACTGGCTCCATCCCTGCATCTTTGATGTGTTTGTCTCCTCTCCACCCCCCCCCCTCCCTATTTATTTCAGAATCCCCTTCCCCTGCCCCCATTTCTGAAGAAGGGTCTCGACCCAAAACGCCAACTTTACTGCTGCTCTGATGCTGCTTGGCCTGCTGTGTTCATCCAGCTTCACACCGTGTTTTCTCAGATTTTCCAGCATCGGCAGTTCCTACAATCACGGAATTAGACCCTTCTGTTTAACTCATGCATGGTGACAGGATATCCTAAACTGATTTAGTCCCAACATTTGGTCCACATCCCTCTTAAATCCTTCCTATTCATGTACCCATCCAGATGTTCTCCACCACTTCCTTTGGCAACTCTTCTGTACACCAACCACCCCTATGTGAAAGATTTGCCCCTTAGGTCCTTTTAAATCTTTATCTCACCTTAAACCCATGCCCTCTAGTTTTGGACTCCACACTCCTGGGGAAAAGCACCTTGGCTATCCGCTGTACCCATGACCTCATAATTTTATAAACCTGTATAAGATCACCTCTGATGCTCCAGGGAAAATAGCCCCAGCCTATTTAGCCTCCCCTTAAAACTCAAACCCTTCCACTCTGGCAACATCCTTGTCAATCTTTTCTGAACTCTTTCAGGTTTAACAACATATTTCCTATAGTAGGGCAACCAGAATTGTACACAATATTCTGAAATGGACTAACCAGTGTCCTGTATAGCCACAGCATGCCATCCCAACTCCGGTACTCAGTGCACTGACCAATGAAGGCAAGTGTGCCAAACGCCTATGTCAGCACCCGGTCTACCTGTGACTTCACTTTCAAGGGACTATGAATCTGCATTCCAAGGCCTCTGCTCGGCAACACTCCCCAGGACCTTATCATTAACTGTACAAGTCCTACCTTGACTTGCCTTTCTAAAATGCAGCACCTCACATTTATTTGCATTAAGCTCCAACTGCCTCTACACTTCTATGTTTAATGCCGCTTGGAATAAAGGACAGCATCCCATTGGCTACTGATTTAGTCCCAACATTTGGTCCACATCCCTCTTTTTGTCTTGGGCACCAGACACATCAATCTTTCTATAACTCAGAATGCCACAGTCATTCTTCATTAAGGTACTACTCTGCTGAAACTCATTCTTCCCGACAAAGTGAGCAACTTTATATGTTTCCACATTATACTCCATCCGTCAAACATTTGCCTACTCACCTAACTTATCCATCTGCAATGTCTACTTTACAACATACTTTCCTACTACCTATTTTGGTTTTGAATGCCTGCTTAGCTACAGTGTCATTGCTCCCTTCATCCAAGTCATTGATAGAAATTGAACGAAGTTAATCCGCAGTAGAACCCTTTGTGGGACTCCTCTCTTCAAACCCTGTAATCGGATAACAATCCATTTATAAATACTGTTTTCTGCCATCTAATCATAGAACTAAAATGTTACCACCTATACCATGAGTTTTTAATTTCTGCAATAACTTTTGATGTACCTCCTCAAATGCCTTCTGGAAATCCCAGTTTACAGGCAGCACATATTTAGAATTCCAATAAACTGGTTAAATGTGATTTTGATAAAACCATGCTGACTGTCCCCACCTGCCTTTTTCTTAGCGCGCACCTATAATATCTCGATTGATTCCAAAATCTTCCCTGCAACAAACATCAAGATAGTGTCTGGATAGTCCATTGTGTTTTATTTTTGCTACCCCTTACCCTGCCTCTTAAGAAGAATTGTATTTGCTATTTTCCAACTTAATGGAACATTATCCTGAATCTTAATAAGTTTGGAAATTCGCAACCTCTTTTAAGAGGCTGCAATGAACTTCACCTGGACTCGGAGTTTTCGCAGTTCGCAGCTCCGTAGTGTGTTTCGTACCACTTCCACCTCCTGATTTATAGATATTATTGGAACACTTTTTGTATCCTTTATAGTGAAGACAGAAATAACTTCATCTGCTGTTTTCTGAATTTACGATTCATTCCTGCATTTCAATTCAACGTTCAGTCTCTAGAGGACCAACATTCTCAGTGCACGTGCCTTTCTTGCCTGTTCCAAAAATATGGGCAGGCAATACAGTTGTCTTGTTTTCTGCTGTAGAGAGCAATGTCAATCTGTTAATCAATACCTGTTGAATTTTAGTTATTGGTATTGGCTTTGGGGTTTATGGAGGTTGTAGACATCTACCATTTTACAAGTTGTTCAGTAGTTATTTTTGGTAGAGCTTGGTGATCCATGCAATTGGTGGTATGGAACATAGACATTGTGCTGTGCCTGAAGGTGTTGCACATTTATAGTAATATATTTAAAATTCCCAGTAAAGTTCAAGAACTGCTCATCTGATGTCATTTGAAATCTATTGTGTGTGTTGTGGGTTGTGGTAAGGAGTGAGGAAATACTGACCACTTTTTATACAGTCGTTTCTGAATTCTGCCTCGACTGTATGTCTGGCCACCATCTGTATTCTTGTAATCCAGTTTACTGAATACATAAAGTATACCAAGAAGGACTTGTTTTGCCTTACGTTTAAAGTTCAAAAGAAAGGTAGTTTGAATTTAACTATTGTCTTCTGATCTCTTAGTACTGTCAGGTTCATTATTACAGCTTTTATTATAAAGGGGAATTAATGGACATTGAGTTGCTGACTTCAGGTATAAGATTTCTGAGTTTCATCTCATGAGACTGTCAGTGATTTGTTCAGGATTCATTTGAAACTATTGATTCAACAAGTGAAAAATGTGACAACAACAGGAAATTTTCCATATGTCAGTCAAACACAGCTTTGCTTGATTAATTCCTGAAAATTGCAAGTTTAGGTGAAATAATTTTAGTGGAGTCTGGTTTTCCGTTGGAACCAATGCCAAAGCCAGAGTTTGTTTCCTGAGGACGATTATTGTCCAGAAAAAATAGCGTAAATGTTGAAATGTGTGCGGCACTGTGCATTTCTATTTGAAGTAACTTGCAGAACAAAAGCAGGAAACCTGAAATGAAGAAATCAGGCTTTTGGCTTGCAGACTCATCTTTAATGAAAATACTTGTCCAGGTACTGTACATACTTCAGCTATTACCTGTTCAGGTAAAGTACTGTAGAGTACAGCACAGCAGATTAGATTAAATTCCCTACAGTTTGGAACCAGGCTCTTCGGCCCAACAAGTCCACACCGCCCCTTGAAGGGTCCCACCCAGACCCATCCCCCTATAACCCACACACCCCTGAACACTACGGGCAATTTAGCATGACCGATCCACCTAGCCTGCACATCTTTGGACTGTGGGAGGAAACTGGAGCACCCGGAGGAAACCCATGCAGACACGGAGAATGTGCAAGCTCCACACAGACAGTTGCCCAAGGTTGGAATCGAACCTGGGTCCCTGGTGCTGTGAGGCTGCAGTGCTAACCACTGAGCCACTGTGCCGCCCCAAATTCGGTTTTAAAAGAAGACTAAGTTCACAGCAGTTCCTTACAGGTACATGCAGCAGAAAAATGTTGAAAATGAAATCTACTACAATAGATAACTGTTTTAAAAAAAGCAATCTTCACCTGCAGGGTGCAGACACAATGGTAATAAATCTTGCAGTGCAACCAGGAGGTCTCACTGATTATGTGACCTGTGATGAGGTGAGAGGTGCAACGATTGATGCGAGATGCAACCAATGAGTAAAGATCATTAAAATAGAATGGTATTTTAAATGAAGAGAGAACATGTAAATAAGACAACTTTAAAACAAGAGAAACTTTATAAGAAGAGACTTAAAATCAGTACTCCATAAAATAAGAGAGTTGCCTTATGAGGGAAGATTGGAGAGACTGGACAATTTTCCAGTTTAGAAAAGTGAGGAGTGATTTCATTGAAGTACGTAAGATCCTGAATAACTTTGATAAGTTGGATTTAGAAAGCACCATGTTTCTTCTTGTGGGTGAGTCCAGAGCGAGTGGCTTGTCCTTTTACTATAGACCTGAATGTGCTTGCTTCTCAGGGATCTACAACCGTGGAATTCTGTCTCGAAGGTGGTGGAAGTGGATAGTTTAATTACTAAGATTCCTGTTAAGCAAGAGAGTCAGATGTTATGGGGGTGGGGACTGGGATGAGAATTTGGAATTGGAAGCACAAATAAATCAGGCATTGTTTTATTGAATGGCAGAGCAGGCTTGAGAGAATGGCCAACTTTACTCTTACGTGCGTAGCGGGAACTGTTGAAGTTTAAAACTTAATTAACACAGTCACGTTAAACTGAGGGTGGTGACTAAAACAGTCCATTCCCATTCCTCCATTGAAAGAGCATTATTTTTCATTCTGATGGATGATGTTATGCAATTTAACCAAGAGACTGTTATGAGGTTGAAATAAATGTGATAAATTTAAATTTATAGAGATCTTTGTTTTATATATAAATAGAAGTTTATTGAGCTGAGAAGGCTGGGAGTTTTCATCAAACCAGTGTGATTTTGAAATGTCTTTCCAACTGAACTTAGAGAAAATCCTAAAGTCATTAGTATATGAGCTATAGGGAGAGGCTGAATAGGCTGGGGCTATTTTCTGTGGAGCATTGGAGGCTGAGGGGTGATCTTTTAGATGTTTGTTTATAAAATCGTGAGGGGCATGGATAGGGTAAATAGACAAGGTCTTTTTCCCGGGATGGGGAAAGATACAAAAGGGACTTAAGGGGCAACTTTTTCATGCAGTGGGTAGTGTATATATGGAATGAGCTGCCAGAGGAAATGGTAGCAGCTGGTCCAATTACAACATTTAAAAGGCCTCTGGATGGATAAATGATTAGGAAGGGTTGGAGGGATATGGGCTAAATGCTGGCAAATAGGACTAGATTTGTACAAGATACCTGTTCAGCATGGACGAGTTGGACTGAGGGATCTGTTTCCATGCTGTAAATCTCTATGACTCTGTCTATCCACTTGCTGTAGCATTGCTTTGTGTATTTTTTGCTCATGGCTGGGATAAGTACCATGCCACCTGTCATTGCATTCCTTGTCTATGATCTACCCTAACGTAATGAATTTTAGGCATAATGAACAATATTGATGCTCATCTAAGCTAGTGGTACACTTTGGTTTCTGGATTTAAATAGTGAGTAACGTATGCCCACAAACTAGTGATCTGGTCAATGCATTCAATATGTAGGGATGAGGCAACAGTCTTGAAATCATTGTATTTGTTCTATTTTTTGGGTGTGTCTTTAACAAAAAAGGTGGCATATCTCTGTTGCAAGGAGATGATTTGATATGTATAGTTACTGTGGCATGATTAGTGCAAATTCGTGATTGAGTTGAATTGATTTGAATTAGCTTTATTGTCACATGCACTCAGATGAGTGCAGTGAGTACGCAATATAGGTAAAAGTAGGAAGTGGAGTTTGGCTGGTGTTACGCCCAGCATTTGCTTATGAATGCTGACTCTCAATTGATCATATCCAACCCACTGAAGGCTCTTTGACCCAGGAAGTGCAAGATTCTTGTTAAATAATTAGCTGCAGTTTTGAAAATACTAGCTTGTTATAGCAGAGGCCTGGATTGTGCATCTGTGTGCTACTCCACTCATCGAGTAAACAAAAATTTCATCGGATGAAGACCAATTTCAGTAAGTTGGGAACAGACTCATACCAGCTAAATTGGAATCAAAGATTGACAAGCAAAACTGTAACAGAGCAATGTACAATCTTTAAAGAGAAGTTGCTTTAGGCATAGTCGAACCTCATTCTTCTCCCACAAAGAGGAAAGGTACAGCAGTCAAAACTGGAAGAAAAAGTAGGAACTGCAGATGCTGGAGAATCTGAGATAACAAGGTGTAGAGCTGGATGAGCTTGGGTAATGAGCCCGGCTATGTGTCAGATTTGGAAGTAGGTGAGCACTTTGGTGATAGCGATCACAATTCTGATATGTTTACTTAAGTGATGGAAAGGGATAGGTGTATACCACTGGGCAAGAGTTATAACTGGGGGAAAGGCAATTATGATGAGATTAGGCAAGATTTAGGGAGCATAGGATGGGGAAGGAAACTGCAGGGGATGGGCACATTAGAAATGTGGAGCTTATTCAAGGAAAGGCTCCTGTGTATCCTGGATAAATATGTACCTGTCAGGCAGGGAGGAAGCTGTAGAGCGCGGGAGCCGTGGTTTACGAAGGAAGTGGAATCTCTGGTCAAGACGAAGAAGAAGGATTATGTGAGGATGAGATGTGAAGGCTCAGTTAGGGCGCTTGAGGGTTACAAGGTAGCCAGGAAAGACCTAAAGAGAGAGCTCGGAAGACCCAGGAGGAGGCATGAGAACGTGTTGGCGGATAGGATCAGGGTAAACCCCAAGGCTTTCTATAGGTATTTAAGGAAGAAAAGATTGACGAGAGTAAGATTGGGGCCAATCAAGGATAGTAGTGGTAAGTTGTGTGTGGAGTCAGAGGAGATAGGGGAAGCACTAAATGAATATTTTTCGACAGTATTCACTCTAGAAATCGACAATGTTGTCGAGGAGAATATTGAGATACAGGCTGCTAGACTAGGTGGGATTGAGGTTTACAAGGAAGAGGTATTCGAAACCCTACAGAGTGTGAAGATAGATAAGTCCCCTGGGCCGGATGGGATTTATCCTTGGATCCTCTGGGAAGCCAAGGAGGAGATTGCCGAGCCTTTGGCATTGATCTTTAACTCGTCATTGTCTACAGGAATAGTGCCAGATGACTGGAGGATAGCAAATGTGGTTCCCCTGTTCAAGAAGGGGAGTAGAGACAACCCTGGTAATTATAGACCAGTGAGCCTTACTTCAGTTGTTGGTAAAGTGTTGGAAAAGGTTATAAGATACAGGATATATATATATTTATATATATATATATATATATAAATCTAGATGTATATATCTAGCAAAGAATAATTTGATTCGGGATAGTCAGCACGGTTTTGTGAAGGGTAGGTCGTGTCGTGCCTCACAAACCTTATTGAGTTCTTTGAGAAGGTGACCAAACAGGTACATAAGAGTAAACCGGTTGATGTGATGTATGTGGATTTCAGCAAGGCGTTCGATAAGGTTCCCTACAATAGGCTATTGTACAAAATGTGGAGGAACGGGATTGTGGGAGATATAGCAGTTTGGATCAGAAATTGGCTTGCTGAAAGAAGACAGAGGGTGGTGTTTGATGGGAAATGTTCATCCTGGAGACCAGTTACTTGTGGTGTACTGCAAGGGTCGATGTTGGGTCCACTACTGTTTGTCATTTTTATAAACGACCTGGATGAGAGCGTAGAAGGATGGGTTAGTAAGTTTACGCTAAGGTCGGTAGAGTTGTGGATAGTGACGAAGGATGTTGTAGGTTACAGAGAGACATAGATAAGCTGCAGAGCTGGGCTGAGAGGTGGCAAATGGAGTTTAATGCGGACAAGTGTGAGGTGATGCACTTTGGTAGGAGTAACCGGAATGCAAAGTACTGGGTTAATGGTAAGATTCTTGGTAGTGTAGATGAGCAGAGAGATCTCGGTGTCCATGTACACAGATCCTTGAAAGTTGCCACCCAGGTTGACAGGGTTGTTAAGAAGGCATACAGTGTTTTAGCTTTTATTAATAGAGGGATCGAGTTCTGGAACCATGAGGTTATGTTGCAGCTGTACAAAACTCTGGTGCGGCCGCACTTGGAGTACTGCATACAGTTCTGGTCACCGTATTATAAGAAGGATGTGGAAGCTTTGGAAAGGGTGCAGAGGAGATTTACTAGGATGTTGCCTGGTATGGAGAGAAGGTCTTACGAGGAAAGGCTGAGGGACTTGAGGCTGTTTTCGTTAGAAGAAGGTTGAGAGGTGACTTAATTGAAACATATAAAATAATCAGAGGGTTAGATAGGGTGGTTAGGGAGAGCCTTTTTCCTAGGATGGTGATGGCGAGCAGGAGAGGGCATAGCTTTAAATTGAGGGGTGAAAGATAGAGGACAGATGTCAGAGGTAGTTTCTTTACTCCGAGAGTAGTAAAGGAATGGAACACTTTGCCTGCAACGGTAGTAGATTTGCCAACTTTAGGTACATTTAAGTCGTCATTGGGCAAGCATATGGATGTACATGGAATAGTGTAGGTTAGATGGGCTTCAGATTGGTATGACAGGTCGGCACAACATTGAAGGCCGAAGGGCCTGTACTGCGCTGTATTGTCCTATGTTCTATATGTTCTAAGAACACAGCAGGCCAAGCAGCATCAGAGGAGCAGGAAGGGTCTCCGATCAGGGTTAGACCCTCCTTCAGAAATTTTCTGAAGAAGGGTCTAGGCCCGAAACGTCAGCCTTCCTGCTTCTCTGCTGCTTGGCCTGCTGTATTCACCCAGCTCAACACCTTGTTATCTCAGTCAAAACTGGAGCTCCCTGGATGATAAAACATGAAACAAAAAAGAAAAGCTGTGGATGACAAATGCCATGTTGATAATTGAAATGGAAAGTAAAGTTCTGGATTCAGAATTGGTTGGCTGACAGGAGGTAGAGAGTGGTTGTAGATGGTAAGTATTCTGCGTGGAGGTCAGTGCTGAGTGGTGTCCCGCAGGGCTCTGTTCTTGGGCCTCTGCTCTTTGTAGTTTTTATAAATGACTTGGATGAGGAGGTTGAGGGGTGGCTTAGTATGTTTGTTGATGATGCAAAGGTTGGAGGTGCCGTTGATAGTATCGAGGGCTATTGCAGGCTTCAGCGAGACATTGACAGAATGCAGAGCTGGGCTGAGAAATGGCAGATGGAGTTCAACCTGGATAAATGTGAAGTGATGCATTTTGGAAGGTCGAACTTAAATGCTGAATATAGGATTAAAGGCAGGATTCTCGGCAGTGTGGAGGAACGGCTGGATCTCGGTGTTCAAGTGCATAGCTCCCTCAAAGTTGCCACCCAGGTGGATAAGGTTGTTAAGAAAGCATATGGTGTTTTGGCTTTCATTAACAGGGGGATCGAGTTTAAAAGCCGTGAGGTTCTGCTGCAGCTCTACAAAACCCTGGAGAGACCACACTTGGAATATTGTATTCAGTTCTGGTTGCCCGATTATAGGAAAGATGTGGAGGCTTTGAAGAGGGTGCAAAGGAGGTTTACCAGGATGCTGCCTGGACTGGAGAGCTTGTCTTACGAGGAGAGGTTGACTGAGCTCAGTCTTTTCTCTCTGGAGAGAAGAGGAAGAGAGGTGACCTGTTCGAGGTGTACAAGGTTGTGAGAGGCATAGATAGAGTCGATAGCCAGAGACATTTCTCCAGGGCAGGATTGACTGCCACGACGGATCATAGTTTTAAGGTGTTAGGAGGAAGGTATAGAGGAGACGTCAGAGGGAGGTTCTTCACCCAGAGAGTTGTGAGCGCATGGAATAGTTTACCAGTAGTAGTCGTGGAAACGGAATCATTAGTGACATTTAAGCGACTGCTGGACATCACATGGACAGCAGTGAATTGAGGGGAATGTAGGTTAGGTTAATTTATTTTTGGATTAGGGTTAATCCACGGCACAACATCGTGGGCCAAAGGGCCTATACTGTGCTGTACTTTTCTGTGTTCTATGTTCTATAAACTTGATATGGCAGTAACAAAAGACAGAATATCAGACTGAGGGAATCTATTGGCCTTCTACAAGCTTAAAAACATAGTAGGAAGTGGAACTGATTCGGGCCGAAAAGGAGATCTATGTAGGAATGCAGAGGGCATGATTTGCTGTACTAAATGATTCCATGAAGGAAAACAATGCTGCTAAAAGCATAGAGCCATTATGACCAGTTGACCCATTGAGTCTATTTCTGCTTTCTAAAGAGCTATCCTTGCAGCCATACGGTTTTTTTTTCCCACTCTCAGTTGAAGGGAAAGTATAGGTAATTGAGCTACTGGATGAGTTATAGAATTATGATGACTCTGTATTAGAAAGCCTGATGGTAGTTTAATGTTGATAAATCACCAGGACCAGATGGGATGCATCTGTAGATGTTGAGGTCTTGGTTATTATCTTAGTTTCTCTTTACATGAGTGGAGTTTGCCTTATCCCACACAGACACCAAGGCCTCACACCTAACATGCATTGTCTGACCTAAGATGCCACCTCTTCTTTACGCTGATACAACCGGTAGTTCTCTCGTTGAAAGGAGTTCAGGGATTAGCATGTACACATTCATGTTCAAAACAGCGAGCAAGGATAAAGTCGGCCACTAGAGGCCAGTCTGCTCAACCTTAGTTGTGGTAAAATGATTATTGTTGTCCTGGACTGGGTGAGATCAGATTAATTATGGAAAGCCAGTACAGGCTGTTAAAGTTGTCATGTTTAAATAATTTCTTTGTGCTTTTGATGAAGTAACAGAAAAGGATGACAGTAAGTCGATTGATAAGGTACGTATGGACTGCTGAAAGAGGTGCGATAAAATGCTGTAAGACAAGCTGGCAGCAACATCCGTGAAATGAAAGGACAGTGACAGCAGGGGCCCAAAACTTTGATTGACAGGATGTGGCAATTGTGGTTAGCAGTTACATAGAACATAGAACATTACAGCACAGTACAGGCCCTTCGGCCCTCGATGTTGTGCCGACCCGTCATACCTAATATGTTAGGCATTCCTGGTATTGTGGTATCTGCAATTGTCAAAAGGCCACTATCGATGACATCCAATACTGGACCAGTTTTATTAACTCAGCCTTCAACAAACTATAGCAGAGAGTGTACGACCCAAAATAGGCCAATGAACGTCCTTGTGTTCAGAACAGTTGTCATCATCACACACCTGTTTTGTGCTGGGGAGCTGAAATGTGTAAGCAGTGGCTCATAAGAGCAATAGAACAATTCCACCATCAGTACCTCCGCTGCATTCCCTAGATTCAATTGGGGTGGGGGGGGGGGGGGCATCAAATAAGTGCTAATGTCATTCTTGAGCTGAAAAGCCTCTTGCCGAACAGCTATTCTGAGATTCTTTTGAAATTGCTCATCGCTAAATGAACTGGTAACTCAATACTGACATGCTTTCCCATAGTTTGGCTTTGAGCGGTTTCTTCCGTGAATTATTAGTCATTGTGCTCAGAATAGCTGTAGTTTTTATTTTGCAGTAAAGCAAACCAATGTCTTGAAAGATTCAATTTTGCATCCAGTTATTATTTTTGAAATCCTTACAATGCAATTATGTGGTGTTACTGAAGGCGAAGTGCAGTAGAAGTTAAACTGCTCTGGTATCAGCCATGATATGATCTGTCAAGGCGCAAATATGTGATTATTGCGCAGTCTGAAATGAAGCTTTATTTTGTAGATGTACTTTTGCCCGCATCATTTTTGTAGGACTGGAAATCCTCCAAGACTTTAGTTCAAACATTCACCCAAATTCTGCCTCAGGTTTCATTTAGAGGCATGGTCATCAATGTGGCTTTTTGTAGCCCTGGTTTACAGTTTTTGCTGACTTTATGGTGATTTCTATTGTTTAAGGGCAACACTAGCCATACTAGTGTGATCATTTCTGATTCAAATACTAGGAGGCAGGATTAGAATTAGCTTTAATCATTGGTTCAGGCTGTTCTCTGCTACCCTGGGGAATTCTCCACTTGGACCTCATTGGGCACACTGGTGCAAACCGTTCATTCTAGGCATGAGTTTAGGCCTCCAGTTACTGTGTAATGGTATCTTAGTGGCATGTGATTGTAAAAATGTTTTTGGATTCCCTTAGGAGTGAACAGAAAGAAGAGGAAACGTACTACTTTGGTCTGGGAAGAGCCCCTGGCCCCACTTTACTGAGGTGTGTATTCATGCTGCTCTGATACTTGCACTCGTGCAATGTGAAAGTAGGGTACCTCCAAAAGGCCAATGCATGTGTGAGCCACTTACCTACAGCCCTACAGTCTGAGTTGGGTTGCTGACATGCTCTGGGGTATAGGAGCAAGTTGCAGGCTGTCAGATCTCCAGTGACAGGTCTTGAATTCGGCAGTTTTGGGGACAGAATTTCTCAGCTGTTACCACAGGCTCTAGTAACATAGGTTATAGGAGCAGGAGTAGGATGTCTAGACATAGACATAGGCATAGAACGTTACAGCACAGTACAGGCCCTTCGGCCCTCGATGTTGTGCCGACCTGTCATACCGATCTCAAGCCCATCTAACCTACACTATTCCATGTACGTCCATATGCTTGTCCAATGATGACTTAAATGTACCTAAAGTTGGCGAATCTACTACCGTTGCAGGCAAAGTGTTCCATTCCTTTACTACTCTCGGAGTAAAGAAACTACCTCTGACATCTGTCCTCTATCTTTCACCCCTCAATTTAAAGCTATGCCCCCTCGAGCTCGCCATCACCATCCTAGGAAAAAGGCTCTCCCTATCCACCCTATCTAACCCTCTGATTATTTTATATGTTTCAATTAAGTCACCTCTCAACCTTCTTCTCTCTAACGAAAACAGCCTCAAGTCCCTCAGCCTTTCCTCGTAAGACCTTGCCTCCATACCAGGCAACATCCTAGTAAATCTCCTCTGCACCCTTTCCAAAGCTTTCACATCCTTCTTATAATGCGGTGACTAGAACTGTACACAATACTCCAAGTGCGGCCGCACCAGAGTTTTGTACAGCTTCACTATAACCTCTTGGTTCTGGAACTCGATCCCTCTATTAATAAAAGCTAAAACACTGTATACCTTCTTAACAGCCCTGTTTGGTCCTTTAAGCCTCCTCTCCTATTCAATGTGAACATGGCTGATCATTCAACTCAGTCCCTTGTTCCTGCTTTCTACCCCATATCCTTTGAACGCTTGAGCTCAAAGAACGGTGTCTATATCTTACCTGAAAGTCTTCAATGTTTTAAACGTTTTGGTGGAGAATTCCAGAGGCCCATTACTCCATGGGAAGTTCCTCCTCATCTCTGCCTTAAAAGGCATGCCTCTTATCCTTAGACTGTGACCTCTGGTTCTGGCCTCCCCTGTCAGAGCGAACATCCTTCCTGTATCTTTTCTGTCTAACCCTTTTAGAATTTTATTGCTTTCTGTGAGATATCCACCTCATTCTTCTGAACTGCACTGAATATAGTTGTAACCAATCAGTCCTGCCATCCCAGGAATCAGTCTGGTAAATCTTTGCACTCCCTCCACAGCCAGAACATTCTTCCTCAGGTAAGGAGATCAAAACTGTACAGTACTCCAGGTTTGGTCTTACCCATACCCTATATAGTTGCAGCATGACAACCTTGCACCTGTACGCGAATCCTCTCGCTATGCAGGCCAGCATATTATTTGTCTTCCTCACTGCCTGCTGCTTCTTCATGCTAATTTCCAGCGACTGGTACAAAAGGACACCCGGGTCTCATTGCACCTCCTCTTCCCCACTTTCCTCTTTTCCATTCAGGTAATCTTTCCTCCTGTTTTTGCTACCAAAATGCAAAACTTCATATTTATTCACATTATTCCGCATTAGCCATTTGCCCATTTACCTGTCCAATCACAGTGAAGCTTCTGTCCATCCTTTTCACCGCATATCCTCCCACCCAGCTTTATGCTGTCTGCAAATGTAGAGATAATACATTTAATTCTCTCATCTAAATTGTGGATATATATTGTGAATCTCTCTGATCCCTTTGGTTCCTAAATAGTAATTGCCTGCGACTTGAAAAAAGACCCATTTATTCTTACTGAGACAGTAGGACCTGCCGATGCTGGAGAATCTGAGATAACACCATGTGAAGCTGGATGAACACAGCAGGCCAAGCAGCATCAGAGGGGCAGGAAAGTTTGACATTTTGGGTCAGGACCACCACTGATTACCAGCACTCACGTATCGCCATCCCACCTACCTTCCCCAGCTCCACCATCCTCTTTCTATTTACTTCAGAGCTCCCTTCCCCCTCCCTCATTTCTGAAAAAGGGTCCTGACCCGAAACGTCAAACATTTATTCTTACTGTTTGTTTCCTGTCTGCCAGCCGAGATGTCAGTTTACTATCTCCAATCCCGTACACTTCATTTTTGTATGCTAATCTCTTACGTGAAACTTTGTCAAAAGACTTCTGAAAATCCAAGTTTCCAATCCACAATCTGCTGCTCTCCATTATCCAATCTACTTCATGCAGCAAATTTGTCAAGCAGGACTTCTTTTTTCTTGACTATAAAGAAGGATGGTAATGTTTAACTTATAACTTATCTCTTTATTTTTCTACTTTGTACCTAAGAGTTTGTCCACTAGGTACCTTTGTCCCTAAAATGGCACCTGGTATGGTGACTATTTACACTTTTCACTGTACTCGTGTAACGTTGTATTTGAATACACGTGACAATAAACTTAATTCTATTTCTAATGTCCCTTCATAAGTCCATGTTGGCTCTGCCTGTTCATGTCACTATCTTTCAAATTATGTGCAATTACATCTTCTACTATGGGCTGTATCATTTTTCTCTGGAATGATACGTACAGGTTAGGTGGATTGGCAATGCTAAATTGCCCATAGTATGTAGGGGCATGCATGTTAGGTGGATTAGCCATGGGAAATGCAGGGTTACAGGGAAAGGGTAGGGGAATGGGCCTGGGAGATACTCTTCGAAGGGTCAGTGTGGATTTGATGGGCTGAATGACCTGCTTCCACACTGTGGGGATTCTGTGATATCAAGCTAACTTGTCTATAATTCGCTGATTCTGCCTGCCTCCCTTCTTAAATAACAGCTACATTAGCGACCATCCAATCCGTAGGAGCTCTTCCAGCATCTACAGAATTTTGAAAAATGACCACTAGTACATCTGCTATTTCTAGTACCATTTGTTTAAGTACTCTGGGATGAAACTTTTCACGGCCTGGGGATTTTTCAGCCTTAATCCCATTAATTTCCCCAACGCCATTTCCCTACTAATATTAATTTCTTTGAATTCCTCGTTTCTATTAGGCCCTAAGTTCCCCATATTTTTGGGATGTCATTTTGTAATTAATTGTTTCGTCATCTCTTTGTTCCCCATTATAAATTCCCCTGGTTTCTGACTGTAGAGGACCTACCTTCGTCTTTACTCATTTTTTTTCTCTTTGAATATCCATAGAAGTTTTTACTAACAACTCGTATGTTCCCTGCAAGCTTACTCTCAAACTCCTATTTTCCACTCTTAATCAGGCTCTTTGTCTCTTTTTGCTGAAATCTAAACAGTTCCCAATCCCTAAGAAGTGGAGGCTTGGGGACGGCTTTGCAGAACATCTCCGCTCGGTTCGCAATAAACAACTGCACCTCCCAGCTGTGAACCATTTCCACTCCCCCTCCCATTCTTTAGATGACATGTCCATCATGGGCCTCCTGCAGTGCCACAATGATGCCACCCGAAGGTTGCAGGAACAGCAACTCCTATTCCGCTTGGGAACCCTGCAGCCCAATGGTATCAACGTGGACTTCACCAGCTTCAAAATCTCCCCTTCCCCCACCGCATCCCAAAACCAGCCCAGTTCGTCTCCTCCCCCCACTGCACCACACAACCAGCCCAGCTCTTCCCCTCCACCCACTGCATCCCAAAACCAGTCCAGCCTGTCTCTGCCTCCCTAACCTGTTCTTCCTCTCACCCATCCCTTCCTCCCACCCCAAGCCGCACCTCCATCTCCTACCTACTAACCTCATCCCACCTTCTTGACCTATCCCCTTCCTACCTCCCCACCTATACTCTCCTCTCCACCTATCTTCTTTTCTCTCCATCTTCGGTCCACCTCCCCCTCTCTCCCTATTTATTCCAGAACCCTCACCCCATCCCCCTCTCTGATGAAGGGTCTAGGCCCGAAACGTCAGCTTTTGTGCTCCTGAGATGCTGCTTGGCCTGCTGTGTTCATCCAGCCTCACATTTTATTATCCCAGTCCTAAGGTCTGTTTCTTTTATGGCCAATTGATATACCTCTTCCTTGAATTTTATACTATCCCTATGTGCCCTTGTTAGTCATGGTTTGACCACATTTCTCATTTTGTTTTTATGCCAGACTGGGGTGAGTAACTTTTGCAGGTCATCCCATGTTCTTCAAATATATGCCATTGTTTGCCTAGTGTCATCCCTTTAAATTATGGTCCCTAATTTATCGTAGCTAACTCACATATTGTACCATTGTAATTTTCTTTATTTAAATTCAAGGATCCTAGTTTCAGAAACAACTATGTCACTCTCCATCTTCATGAAGAATTCTGTTGTGTTGTAGTCATTCTCCCCTAAGGGCCAAATGCAATTAGATTGTTAATTGATTTATCATTCCTTTGTTATCCAATACCTGGTCAAAGTCAGTGTTTCTCTAGTTGGTTCTCTAGATATATTCTACTAAGCAACGTGGATCAGGATGGTAAAATTCCATTTCTCTACCAAGTAAATCTCAGTGTGGCAGGGGTGGGTTCTGCTGTGGACATGACAGTTGACCTCAGTGTACTGTATTAAAGTTGGGGGGGGAAAAATCATTTCTGTTAGTTACCATTCTTACATACATTCTCTCTACGCAGCTGGAATGCAATAAGGGAAATTGAGGATGGAGTAGGTTTGGTGTATTGCTCTGCAGGCTAATTTCACATGAAGATTATTATGCCAACTGAATGATCGGAGTGTTGTCCCCATGACTGACTTCACCAGTGAGAACGGGCCCTTCTGAGGACTTCAGTGAAAAAAGATGCAGTTCTTTTTAGTTTTTATCCTTAAACTCAGTCTGAAGCCAGTGAAAACCAATCTGTCACTCCCTCTCTGTTGTCTCACTCAGCCATCCGCCACCCCACACATCTGATGCATTGTGTGCAGCTGCCTTACCCCTTCCCTGCAACCCTCCCGCTCACTCCTGATCCAGTTTGAGAAGTGTGTACGGCACCCTTGCCACTGCCTCCTCACCATGACCCATCAATTCCGATCCAGTCTGAGGGTGCCGTGTACAGTAATTTCACTGCCCCTCCTGACCTGGCACGTGTGTACAGTTACCTCACCCCATCTCCTGACTCAGTTTGAGGGCAGTGTGTAATGTGGGTTTACCTCCTTCTGACCCATTCTGTGGACAGTATGTATAGCAGGTTCACCCCCCTCTCCTGACCCAGTCTGGGGCAGTGTGCAGAGCACTTTGATCCAATTTGAGAGGAATGTTTATGACCTGTGATGGTTACTCCCTTCACCTTCCTTTTTAAGGAATTACTTTCAAACTATTATTCCAGTGTTTGTGTTAGACTTCTGATTAGTTTGCTACTTTTTATTAGACCACATCCACAGACATTCACTCACTCCAACACCGACACTCAGCAGCAGCACATACTATCTACAAGATGCACTGTAGAAATTCACCAAAGATCCTTCAAGTGAACCTTGCAATCCTATAAACACTGCCTTCTCGAAGGAGGAGGGCAGCAAATATATGGGATCTATCACCTGCAAGCTCCCCTCCAAGCCACTCACCATCATGACTTGGAAATATAGTACTCCCCTTGGTGTTGCTCGGCCAAAATCTTGGAATTGCTTTCTGAGTGGCACTGTGGGTGTCCTATAGCACGTAGACTGTAGCGATTTAAGAAGGCAGCTTTCAGGTGTCTTCTCAAAGTTAACTAAGGATGGGCAATAAATGCTGCTCCAGCTGCACTGCCCTCATACCATGAGTGAATAAAAAAATATCAAAAACTCTCATTGAAGTATATCATTCTTTAATGGAAGACAAAACCCCTTTCTACATTGTTGTTTCTGTAGCATTTTTAATTAATCAAATTATGTTAGTGAGTCACAAAATAAGTCAGATGGCCAAAGTTTCATTCAAGAGTTGCATTTTGAAGAGTATCTCAAAGGAAGGAAAAGAGGTAGAGAGATGGAGAAGTGCAAGCAGTAAATTCCAGAGTTTTGGGGCTTATATAGTTGAAGGTATAGCTACAAAAGGTGCAGCAGTTAAAATTGGTGTCAGAGCCATTGGTGAGGAGCAAACCATGAGGAATTTGAAAACAAGGATGAGAACTTTGAAGTTGAAACTTTGTTTGACTGAGAGCTGATTTATCTTTACTCAGTGCATGCACGTTCCTGGAGTCAGATGATCACTGCTTAATTTATTGTGTTTTAAGGTGCCAGTTGGTCAGTTGAGAGAACACTCCTCGGTAACATGCAGCATTGTTTGTGTCTGTCCACAAATCTATATAATATGGGTTTGTGCTGAGGCCTTGAGTTGGAAGTTGACTGCACCGAGACTCTTAATTGTTCTGAGTCTGGTTAGCAAGGTTCACTTGGTGGTGTTCAAAGCCTGACGTTCAAGAGATGGAATTAGTCACAAGGAATTTGTAACTTCCCGTGTTTCTCATTCCTTGATGCAGTGGATGTCATTTGTAACAAGTGACAAAACTCTTCGAGATAGTAAGAACCACATATATTGGAGTCAGATAACACAGTATGGAGCTGGAGGAACCTGGCAGGCCAGACAGCATCAGAGGTGCAGGAAACCTGACATTTTGGTTCGGGACCCTTCTTCAGAAATCGGGTAGGGGGAAGGGAGCACTGAAATAAATAGTATGTGGTTGGGTGGAGCTGGGGAAGGTATGTGGGATGGCGATAGGTGAGTGCAAGTAGGGAGTGGTGGAGATTAGTCAGTGATGTGGTGGGAGAGAAGATGCTCAGGACGTGTATCACCTCTCTAACCTCCGGATTCACCATATCATTCTTTGCCACTTCCACCACCTGCAATCTGACCCCACAACCAAGGATATATTTCCTTCTCCACCCCTTTCTGCCTTCCATAGGGACTGGTCTCTCTGCAACTCCCCCGTCCACACCACACTCCACCACCCCCGGCACCTTTCCCTGCAACTGCAGGAAGTGCTACACCTGCCCCTCACCTCTATGCAAGGATCCAAATAAACCTTCCACATCAGACAGAGGTTCACCTGCACATCAGCTAATGTGGTCTACTGCATCCGCTGCTCCCGTTGTGGCCTCCGCTTCATCGATAAGACCAAGCAGAGGCTCGGAGATGGCTTTGTAGAGCACCTGCATTCTGTTTGTGACAAACGACAACATCTTCCAGTCACAAACCACTTCAGCTCTCCCTCCCACTCCCTGGAGGACATGTCCATCCTGGGCCACCTCCAGTGTCACAGTGATGCCACCCAGACACTTGAGTAGCAACACCTCATATTCTGCCTTGGAAACCACAACCCGATGGTCTCAATTGGACTTTACAAGCTTCAAAATCTCCCCACCCCTGGCCTCAACCCTCTCATCCCTGCCTCCTTGACCAGGCCATCTTCCACCTATCATCTCCTCCCACCTCACTAACCAATCCCCACCAATGCCTACCTGCACTCACCTATCACCATCCCCCCCTACCTTCCCCAGCCCCACCCCTCTCTCTGTATTTCAGAGCTCCCTTCCCCCTCCCCCATTTCTGAAGAAGGATCCTGAGCCAAAACATCAGCTTTCCTGCTCTTCTGATGCTGCCTGGCCTGCTGTGCTCTACCAGCTCCTCACTGTGTTATACAACACTCTTAGAGATCGGTTTTAAAAGAGAGAGCTGTAAAACCTTGGAGATAATCTCGGTTTAAGTTTGGACAGGCTTCTTGACCTTAAGTGGCACCATTCAAACAATGTAAACCAAGGGATCTGTGTGTCCTTATGCATAAATTGATGAAAACTAGTCTGCAGATTCAGTAGGTAAGAATGAAGGCCATTGGAATTTTGACAATTATTACGAAGTGAGTAAAATGTAAAAGTAGCGTAGTTTTGCTGTAACTGTATGAGGCATTTGTGCAACCATACTTGGGGTATTATGCACAATTTTGGTCCCCTTTCTTTTTTGGGATGTAGTTGCATTGGGGCAGTTCTGAGGTGGTTCACTAGATTAATTCTGGAGATGAGGAATTTGACTTCCGAAGAAAGATTTGAGCAGTTTAGCCTAAATTCTGGAGTTTAGATGAATGAAAGGAATGAAATTAAAGTATTGCTCATGGGGTTGACAGAGTAGACATAGGATGTTCCCCCTTGTAGGACAATCTGGAATGAAAGGTCATAGCTTTAGGGTAAGAGGTGGTACATTTAAAATGGAGATAAGGAGAAATTACTTCTTTCTAAAGGTTGTGAATCTGTGGAACTCACTACCCAGAGTTGAATGCTGGGACATTGAGTAAATGTAAGGAGGAGGTGGACAAATTGTTCATCAGAATTGGGTTGGAGGGTTATGGAGAGCCAGCAGGAGAGTGGAGTTGAAGTGGGGATAAGATCAGCCATGATCACCTCGAATGGCAGAGCAGCTTTCAAGGAGCTGAATTGCCTATTCCTGCCACTGCTCCTGGTTCTTTTGACCTGTAATTCTGACTCAATTCTTGTGAATTTCAGGATGCATTTGTGTGTATTTCCTTCTTCATGATGCCTTATGAACTTATTACAATAGTTACCATTGTCCAATCAGCAGAGCAACGTCTCTCTGCTAGTGATTATGTTTCTTGCAAACCTCAGTCTTTTCCACTTAACACCATCATCAAGTCCTTCTATTCCTTTCATCCTGATGCATTAACTTTCGTTTCATTTATACTATTTGATTTACCCACTCGCTGTGTTAACAACTCTGAGTAAAGATGTTCCTCCAGAATTCCCAAATTGAATATATTAGTGATGGTTTTACAGTTGCTATTTCTAGCTATGAATGTTGAAATTTAAAGCAGAAATAGGCCAGTCAGCCTCTTGAGCCTGTCGAAGCGCTCTCATGCAAGGAAACAACATCTCTGCACCTAATTATCAAACCTTTTGATAATCATAAATGTCTCTACTAGATCAGAATCAGTTATCTCTTTGCCACAGGAAAAGCCCTCAACCTCTCCATTCTGTATTCTGTTATCAAAGGTGATCACTTTTTCTGTGTTGATTGATTTATTGGCACATGTACTGAAATACAGTGAAAAGCTTTTATACGAGCGATACAGGTGGTTCACAGCAAGTAAAGGATGTACAGATCAAAGAGACTTAGAGGCTTGCAGGTTACATTATTTGAGGCCAGAGTCCATTCAACAGTCTGATAACAGTCGGAAAGAAGCTGTTCCTGAACTTAGTTGTGCGTGTGTTCACAATGATCTATTATGTTCTCATGTGACTGGACAGCCAGATAGTAGACTTATATGACTTTCCACATTGTGGGCAACGTTGAATTGTCAGCTTTTTGTTCAGGATTTCCCAGTTTTCCTAGCTTATCTTTAATCCTTTGCTACCTGCATTTTTTTTTGCAGATCGACACAACCAAGTACTTGAGATTGGTACATAAACACCAAAAGAACTTTGGATGTTGTGAATCAGAAATAAAAACAGAAGTTGCTGGAAAAGCTGAGCAGCTCTGACAGCATCTGTGAAGAGAAACCAGAGTTAACGTTCTGAGGAAGGGTCATTGGACCCGAAACGTCAACTCTGATTTCTCTTCACAGATTTCTGCCTTACCTGCTGAGCTTTTCCAACAACTTCTATTTCTGTACTTAAGATTGTTTCCAAGTCTCTCTTCATCACTCACTTTTTTTCCTAAATTGTGATGGACAAGCTGCAGTTCCTAATACTCACCTTCAAGGAATCCTTGAATCTTAATTGTTACCTGCCTCACTTCGAAGTAATGAACATGTGAACTGTCTTAGGGACTTGATCATCTGTTTTGTATCTTCATGTTCTCTACATCTTTCTGGGCTCTGATGACTGCTTCAGTTCCAGATTTCTCTGTTCTTTGAACCCCCTCTGTGTTGTCCACCCATTTGATGCTCATAATGATATGAATGCATCTTGTGTGAACTTACAACTGCTTAATATTTCTACAGTAGGTCGTTCAAGTCTCCAGTGCATACAGGAGTTGGGTATTACCACAGCTTTGTGCATAGCAAGTTTTGTTGTAGATTTGATGTCTCATCTCTTCACCAGGTTCTTGTGTAAATGGGCAAGTGCTGAACTTGCTCTTTGCTGTCCTCAGTCAAATTTCTCTGCCAATGCAACTATTTCTGAAGATTGTTAACTTCTCTAATCTTAGAAGCACTACAACTTCCAGTGTTGTGTCATTTGTTGCTATAATAGAGGGGGGGTACAGTTAGAACATGGTGGTTTCTGAAATATTCCTGTCTTAAGTTGATGGCTAACCCACACCATCAAGCAGATTTCCTTTGAAGGCCATTCTTTCAGTGTGATATCAAGGCACATCAGCAGAGAGTGACTCCTGTATCATCATCTGAGGATTTAAATCAGCTCAGGTTGAGGAGTATTTCATCTGTTCTGAATTCGATCAGTTCTGGTACCATTCTATTACATTTTTTTTCACATTCTCATTGCATCAAATTCTTTTGTTAACAGAGTCCCGGACAGTTCACAGTACACTTAATTGTGGTGTAAGGCACTAGGTAAGTTTAATCATGTTTCTTTGCTTTTCTGTTCTCTCCTGCTAAGAATGAATTGCAGTGCATTGTTTCCCCTTTACTGAAGTGACTTGTTAACCTGTGGCATTAATTTTAATGCACTGTGTATATGTATTTTTAGGCTCCTTGTTTCTTTCAGCCTTTTAGACACCTGTTTTCAAGGAATATGGTGTGTGGCCCACCGAAATGTACCATCTCACCTTTAACATATTATGTGCCTCTTCAACAAATTAATTTTCCATATTTTGTCAGTGTTCTGCTCCATTTACTGCGAAGTTTTGTTTACATGCATGCAAAGTCCTCATGAACACAATAAAGCTGCATTCTGTGAGGGAAGCGATGTTCTTTTGGTCATATTATTCACATTTCTTTCAAATTAGTTCCTAGCTTGCTCTGTTTGCATGGCAGTTGAGTGGCTGTCATCAGAGACAGAGTGTGGGAAACTCACTAATTTGAGGACGTCATCAGATGAAAGGTGGAATTTGGATCTGTGCCCTGTGCAGTAAACACAAAGGAGTTGGTCCTACATTGGGATTGGGGGAGTTAATGTGCAGACTCACAGACCTTTTCCCAGTAGTCCTGTAAGGCAGTCTATTGTCATTTTATCTGTGCTGTAGGCTGAAAAAGCACATTCTTTCATTGACACCCCTGTATGGTACATTTCTGATTCCAGAAATGATGTTCAGAGGAGGCAAAGCGATTTCTCAAAACAAAAGCTCAGATAGAGAATAAATCTACACTCTTGGTCAGCTGTCTGAAGAGTATTTTCAGTCTTACTACTTCTGTTTAGATGTGTTCTCTGGTATGATGGTATGCAGCTGCATTGAAATTGCTTCCAGTTTCCATTCAATGTAATTATCATATTGTGTATGAGCAACATCACTTGTTGTCTAATGTCACCAACAGTCCTAAGTGGATCAGTAATTATTTGATGTCATTATTTGAACAATTGCTGGCAATGTATGTTTCCTGGATGTTTGAGGCTTAGAGAGCTGGTGTCTGTGAACTGTGTAATTAATAGTGGGATATCATTTAGTATTAACCGTTTCTTGTTAGATTCTTACTATTTGCGATCTTGTTTATGCTTTCAGGTATCCTTAAACTGCAAGATTTTCTCCAGTTTTTCTACTTTTTAGCCAGAAAAGTATGATTTTAAAAATCAGCAATAAACAGATTTGAAAAGCCTGTCATAATCCAAAACTTCTTTTTTTCCAGCTTGTTATTATGTGTTGTACCAGTTGAGAGATGGATGTTCAAGCTTTGCGCAACTTGAGTAGCTCATCAGACTCTGTTTCCACACTGAACAGTGAAGAGTTTGTCCTTGTATCTCAGCAAGCAGAAGAATCTTCAAATGATGAGGAGGAAGGTCCAACTCTAAAGGTAAACAGGTGTATATTTTTTGTTTGAATTTCTAAGGATGAAATTTTGGTGCCCGTTTAAAACCAAAACTCCTTTTATTCTCATTCTCTTAAGTCTCACCTCTGCTATTTAAATTGTCATTCATACCTTGGCCACCTCTAAATTGACTGCTCTAATTCTTTCTTGACCTGCCCTGTACTGTCTTCATAACTCAAAGTTTGTCCAGACTTGCATCCCTTCTAATGTAGTCCTCAACATTTTATATAAAACTTTCACCTCTCACCTCACTGACTTCCATTAGTTCTCTGTTTCACATTTAAAATTCTCCTGTTTGTGTTTAAATTCTTTCATGGCAATGCTGATACCAATTTCTGTAACCCATGTAATGTTGAAACTTCCTGCTTCACGCTTCACCTGATTTTTCCCTCTTTTATATTGCTATCTCCCTTTGTCTCTTTACTGGGAGTCGATCCTTTAGCATCTAGATCCCAATGTCTGAAAATATCCTCTTCAATCGGCCCCTGTGTAACTTTCTGTCTCTCTCACACTTACACCCCCATCCTGACGCTGCCTTGTAATGTTCAAATATGCTTTTCAGGAGAGAATTCAGTAGTTATCTAAAGAGGAGATATTTACTGGACTTCTAGGGGAAATGTGCAAGAGTGGGTCTTGGTGAATTTGTCTTGTACTGTGACCGTTTTGTAATTCTAATACCCTTTCACCTCACTAATTCCTTCTCCACCTCACAATGTACCTTTTTTACATTGCCCAAGCAACTAATTAAATAATTCGCTTTTGGAGGAAGTAATTATTTGGCTGGTTCTACACTGATTATATATGTTCTAAATATGTGGCAAATGTATTACTGAAGTTATATATGGGTAGTGCTGTATTTTCCTGTTGCTTGCAGCTGGCTGCCACATATGGAATTCAAATAATCTGTGGCCCTAATTACCACCTGCCACTGTAGGTGATGGGGATAGCTTCACTAGACTGACTCCTGAATGTGCGGTTTGCCTTAGGAGGCAAGATTGGACACGCTGGAAATGTTTCCACCTTGAGTTTAGAAGAGTGAGAGATGATTTGATTGGAATCTATAAGATCCTGAATGGTTTTGGCAAGGTTAGTTTGAAAATAACGTTTTCTTGTGTGGGTGAGTCTAAAGCGAGGGGGACTGTTCGAACTACTTTGAAATTGAGGTTTGTTATTTAAGGACAGACATGAGGAAACACATTTTGATCTGATGCTTGTATCAGTGATAATGGGAACTGCAGATGCTGGAGAATCCAAGGTAATAAAATGTGAGGCTGGATGAACACAGCAGGCCCAGCAGCATCTCAGGAGCACAAAAGCTGACGTTTCGGGCCTCGACCCTTCATCAGAGAGGGGGATGGGGTGAGGGTTCTGGAATAAATAGGGAGAGAGGGGGAGGTGGACCAAAGATGGAGAGAAAAGAAGATAGGTGGAGAGAGTATAGGTGGGGAGGTAGGGAGGGGATAGGTCTGTCCAGGGAAGACGGACAGGTCAAGGAGGTGGGATGAGGTTAGTAGGTAGAAGATGGAGGTGCGGCTTGGGGTGAGAGGAAGAACAGGTTAGGGAGGCAGAGACAGGTTGGACAGGTTTTGGGATGCAGTGGGTGGAGGGGAAGAGCTGGGCTGGTTGTGTGGTACAGTGGGTGGCGGGGGGGGGAACGAACTGGGCTGGTTTTGGGATGCGGTGGGGGAAGGGGAGATTTTGAAGCTGGTGAAGTCCACATTGATACCATTGGGCTGCAGGGTTCCCAAGTGGAATATGAGTTGCTGTTCCTGCAACTTTCGGGTGGCATCATTGTGGCACTGCAGGAGGCCCATGATGGACATGTCATCTAAAGAATGGGAGGGGGAGTGGAAATGGTTTGCGACTGGGAGGTGCAGTTCTTTGTTGCGAACCGAGCGGAGGAGTTCTGCAAAGCGGTCCCCAAGCCTCCGCTTGGTTTCCCCAATGTAGAGGAAGCCACACCGGGTACAGTGGATGCAGTATACTACATTGGCAGATGTGCAGGTGAACCTCTGCTTAATGTGGAATGTCATCTTGGGGCCTGGGATAGGGGTGAGGGAGGAGGTGTGGGGGCAAGTGTAGCATCCCCTGCGGTTGCAGGGGAAGGTGCTGGGTGTGGTGGGGTTGGAGGGCAGTGTGGAGCGATAAGGGAGTCAGAGAGAGTGTGGTCTCTCCAGAAAGCAGACAGGGGTGGGGATGGAAAAATGTCTTGGGTGGTGGGGTCGGATTGTAGATGGCGGAAGTGTCGGAGGATGATGCGTTGTATCCGGAGGTTGGTGGGGTGGTGTGTGAGAACGAGGGGGATCCTCTTTGGGCGGTTGATGCGGGAGCGGGGTGTGAGGGATGTGTTGCGGGAACTGTGGGAGACGCGGTCAAGGGCGTTCTCGACCACTGCGGGGGGGAAAAGTTGCGGTCCTTGAAGAACTCTCCATCTCAGGCAACCTGATGTCCATTTCAAGCCCACCAACTCCCACAGCTACCTAGAATACACCTCCTCCCACCCACCCTCCTGCAAAAATTCCATCTGCTATTCCCAATTCCTCCGCCTCCGCCGCATCTGCTGCCACGATGAGGCATTCCACTCCCGCACATCCCAGATGTCCAAGTTCTTCAAGGACCGCAACTTTCCCCCCACAGTGGTCAAGAACGCCCTTGACCGCGTCCCCCGCATTTCCTGCAACACATCCCTCGCACCCCACCCCCGCCACAACCGCCCAAAGAGGATCCCCCTCGTTCTCACACACCACCCCACCAACCTCTGGATACAACGCATCATCCTCCAACACTTCCGCCATCTACAATCCGACCCCACCACCCAAGACATTTTTCCATCCCCACCCCTGTCTGCTTTCCGGAGAGACCACTCTCCCCGTGACTCCCTTGTTCGCTCCACACTGCCCTCCAACCCCACCACACCCGGCACCTTCCCCTGCATCCGCAGGAAATGCTACACTTGCCCCCCCACCTCCTCCCTCACCCCTATCCCAGGCCCCAAGATGACATTCCACATTAAGCAGAGGTTCACCTGCACATCTGCCAATGTGGTATACTGCATCGACTGTACCCGGTGTGGTATCCTCTACATTGGGGAAACCAAGCGGAGGCTTGGGGACCGCTTTGCAGAACTCCTCCGCTTGGTTCGCAACAAACAACTGCACCTCCCAGTCACAAACCATTTCACTCCCCCTCCCATTCTTTAGATGACATGCCCATCATGGGCCTCCTGCAGTGCCACAATGATGCCACCCGAAAGTTGCAGGAACTGCAACTCATATTCCGCTTGGGAACCCTGCAGCCCAATGGTATCAATGTGGACTTCACCAGCTTCAAAATCTCCCCTTCCCCCACCGCATCCCAAAACCAGCCCAGTTCGTCCCCCCCCCCCACCTACTGCACCACACAATCAGCCCAGCTCTTCCCCTCCACCCACTGCATCCCAAAACCTGTCCAACCTGTCTCTGCCTCCCTAACCTGTTCTTCCTCTCACCCATCCCTTCCTCCCACCCCAAGCCGCACCTCCATCTCCTACCTACTAACCTCATCCCACCTCCATGACCTGTCCGTCTTCCCTGGACAGACCTATCCCCTCCCTACCTCCCCACCTATACTCTCTCCACCTATCTTCTTTACTCTCCATCTTTGGTCCACCTCCCCCTCTCTCCCTATTTATTCCAGAACCCTCACCCCATCCCCCTCTCTGATGAAGGGTCGAGGCCCGAAACGTCAGCTTTTGTGCTCCTGAGATGCTGCTGGCCCTGCTGTGTTCATCCAGCCTCACATTTTATTATCTTGATCTGATGCTTGTATAACTTTAGGGCTGCTTCAGAAAGCAGCAGTGGTGAGTCATTGAATTTTTTAAATTCATTGGTAAACAGTTTCTTGTTAGGCAAGGCACTCTGAGCTATTAGATTAGATTTCCTACAGTGTGGGAACAGACCTTTCGGCCCAAGAGGTCCACACTGCCCCTTGAAGCATCCCACCCAGATCCATCCCCTATAATCCACACCCCCCTGACACTACGGGCAATTTAGCATGGCAGATCCACCTAGCCTGCACATCTTTGGACTGTGGGAGGAAACCAGAGCACCCAGAGGAAACCCACGCAGACAGGGGAGAATGTGCAAACTCCACACTCCACTCCCGAGGCTGGAATCGAACCTGGGTCCCTGGTGCTGTGAGGCTGCAGTGCTAACCACTAAGCCATTGTGCCGCCCTTATTAGGAATAATTGGGAATGTGGAATGTGGAACAAAAACAGATTGGCTTCCCTAATGGTATTTTGGGTCTCCCCATGATTGCTATGGCTCAAGAAGATAGTTTGCCACCACCTTCTCAAGGCAACTCGAAATTGGCAATAGATGCTGGCCCAACCAGCGATGCCCACCTCCTGCAATGAATGGAGAAAATAAAGTTTCTAAAGGAATTTTGTTAGACCTCATTTGGAGTATTTTGTAAAGTTTGATCTCTTTATCTCAGGAAAAGTATTACATGTGTTTATTATGTAAAAGTATAACAAGTGCATTGTAAGGAGTGCATTGTAAAGTGGAGAATGAACTGGTGAGGCATAGGCTTTTAGTATTGTAAAATGGTTACAGTTCAGCAGAAGACTGTGTGGCTGATTGTGTGTCTCTCTGTTCCGTGCAAGAGAAATACACCTGTACGCAATCTTAAACTATTTCCCCAAAAGTTCAACGTATTTTTTCTCTTGAGCTAACTTAAATTTTCTCCTGAAAAGCATGTTTGAATATTAGGCAGCAGGACTGGGGAAGAGAGGGAGAAATAGAGAGTGTGCAAAAAGAGGAACAAGTGATTGGACAGTTCTAGCAGGCCTAGCAGGTTGAGCTTGGGCAAGTAGAAATTTTAACTACTTTACTGGGAGGTTTTATGGAACCACAGGCAAAGCTCAAAAAAGATGCCGTGTGACTTGTGACTCACCATGCCTGTGCCAGTAATTCAGTTATTTGTACCCTACTTCTTCCCCATTGCCTGCAAAGGTTTCCACTAAAGGAATTTATCTAATTCCTTTGTGCAATTTAATAATCGACGTGTTTCTAGCACCCTTTCAAGTAAATTTAATTTTCTCCATGTCATCTTTGGAGCTTTTGTATGAATCTGTGCCTCTGGTTACTGACCCTGTATCCAAACTCTTTACGAGTTCAAACACCTCCATCAAATCTACCTTGAACTTTATCTGTTTCATGGTGTTTCTCTGGTCATGTCACTTGACTGAAGTCTGCTATCCCTTGTACTCATTCTCCTAAGTTTCTCCAACTGATGAAAGGTTATCTCAACCTGAAACATTACCTTCTTTTCTCTCTTGAGATGCTGCCTGACTTGTTGACCTTTTCTAGTGCTTTTGTAGATTTCTTGTATCCACAGTACTGATATTTTGCTTCTGTGTTGTCTTTAATAAATCCTTGCTAGCACTTGTTTACCAAGTACCAGTTATTTTTCTCTGGATTACTGCCTCTAAATCTCTGGTAGGCTGACTGGCACACAGTTGCCAGGTTTGATTTCTCTCTGCTAACGAACAAAGATGTAACATTTACAGTTCTGCAGAGCTCTCGCACTGCTTTCTTAATGTAGCGTTAGTTGGAAAACTGATCAGGGCGTCCCCACTTTCCATTATTACTTTGCTTAATGACCTAGGAGGCATCCACCTCAACTGGGTAAGTTAGCAACCTTGATAATCTTACTCTCAATTTTTGTAAAATCATACTCTTTACTGTTATAGTGGCAGCCTTCTGGTCTTTAGTGAAGCCCAGTGTAAAGTACTCATTTAGCAACTTACTTATGCCTTTATCCTTGCTAAGGTTTCTCCTTTTTGGTATCTAATTGGATCCTTGACTACATTTTAAATTTCGATGTTCAAAAATCATTTTTGTGTTCCATTTGTGTTGCCTGTGAGGTATTCTTGTACTCTGTCTCCTCCTGTTAATTCCCATTTCAGTTAACCCTATGCTACTTCTATTTGTCTTAATTATGAATTAGGAACTCAATATTTAACATAAATCATCTGTTTCAATTTAATCTCCATATCTCTCTTCAGTCAGGGAGCTGTAGCTTTGAATGCTCATCCTTTGCCATCATGGGAATATCGTCACAATTGAACTGTCTCTAAGGGCCTTTATGTTGCTCAGTAGCCAATTTAGCTGCCAGTCTTTAATTCCAGTCCAGGCTTTGCGGATGCGGTTATCATAATAAGGGGCGAGACCTTTAGGACTGAGATGCAGGGCAATTTCTTCACCAAACTGTCAATTGACTTGTAAAATAAACTATAATCACTGGTTATAATGTAAGTGTTTGTACTGAATTACAGCACTTAAAAAAAAACATTCATTTTGATCTTGTGAAATGAGTGAGCCTGTCAAGATGTTTGTAATAAGTTGGAGGGAATGTTACTTTTATGCAAGTTCTTTTTCGACAAAATGTTGGGTGGACCTGGTCCTCTGGTGCCACGAGAACTGAATTCAGTCTGAATTACAATTATACTATTACATTCATACTACATGAATGGTCGTTGATGCAGAGGCTACTGTTATAATTCAGGTATTACCTCTGAGCCTGAATGAATTCTCCTTAAGCTGACAGACATGAAATCTCCAGAATTTTATGGATAATCCACATCTGCTCTTTCATAGATGTTTTAAATTAATATATAATGCAAGTGACAAAAATCTGCTTGTGCTTTGCTACTTATGTTGTTCAGTTTGAATGCTGAGAATGCTGTAAATTCAAAGCAAGAACAGAATGTGCTGGAGAAGTCAGCAGGTCTGGTGCTGTCTGTGGAGAGAGAAAGAAATTGGCATTTCGGTTGATGACAGAAGGTTAGCAGTGTCATTGAAGTTTTGAGGACAGTGTAGATGGGGCCAAGGATAAAAAGCAGGTCTGTGATCAAGTGGAAAACAGGAGAGATTGATAGATAAGTTAGCCCTCCAGAGTCAAAAGAAATGGAGACGGGGCACAAAAAGAAACAAAGAAACAAAAGCTGTGCCTGGAGCAGGTGTGCTCTGACTGAAGGCAGAGATTATTGTCAGAAGTATTTGAACTCACTGTTGAGTCCAGAGGCTGTAATTGAGTGATATGGTGCTGTTCCTGTAGCTTGCGTCAAACTTCACTGGAACAGAACAGACTGAGGGTAGAGCTTAAATTGAGTTGGTTGATTCAAAACATTTTGGTGCAATAAAATATCTTTGAATTATCAGCAGTAGACACCTGAGAATTCTTGTAAAGGGTTAGGAATATCCATTCCTTCGATTGGTTTTATAGTCAGTGTTCAAAATTCACGGAATGTTAGATTTAGTTCAATGTGTTAAAAGTTTACACTTACATGGGTGGCATGGTGGTTAACACTGCTGCCTCACAGCACAAGGGCCTGGGTTTGATTCCACCCTTGGGCAACTATCTGTGTAGAGTTTGCACATTCTCCCCATGACAGCATGGGTTTCCTCTGGGTGCTCCAGTTTCATCTCACAGTCCAAAGATGTGCAGGCTAGGTGGAATGGCTTTGCTAAATTGCCTGTAATGTTCAGGGATGTGCACATTAGGTGGGTTGTAGGGCGATGGGCCTGGGTGAGATGCTTTGAGGGTCACTGTGGACTTGTTGGGCTGAAGGGCCTGTTTACATACTGTGGAGATTCTAAGTACCTGGGGCTTCGCCTGGTTTAAAGCACCACTATACCAGTTTTAGTGTTGAGTACAAAGATGTGCCAGGTTCATCATTCACTTCAGGGTTGCAGAACAGTTGTCAAATGAAGCAGTTAATTGTCAATATAAATTACGAGATTGTGATTTGTGCAGGTAAGTGCTGATATGAGTTAAGTGCTTAGTTTTTCCTTTCAATTTCAAGGTATGAAAACCTTTTAACTAAAAGCAAGCTGGCAACCTTCAAGTCGAATTAGGGCCCTTGTTATTGACAGTGACTGAATAATCACACATTGAATTGCAATTTGCCAATGAATGTTTTACAGTAATGTGTTATTTTGTATTCACTGCCCACAGATACGTTGCAATGAGAGTGAGCAGCAGCTAGAGAAGGCACTGGAGGAAGGACAAAGAGATGAAATGATGGCTGGGGCAGGAGCTGAGGAGGGATGTAGACTCTCATCGATACAAAGAACATCTGTGAAACAGAAACGTCTGCATTTAACTTTAACTTCTGCAGAGGAAGGTAATGGAACAATTATTGACATGTACCTAAAACAGTCATAGTTACACGCTGCTAGTGCACAGGGATTAACTATATGCACATGCTGATAATATACAAGGAATGGTGTGCTCTGTATTTTATTTTGACTATTTTTTCACAATATGTTGGTCTTTGGCATTGGTGGGAGTAAGTATGGTATTGTGAAATCAAGAAGCCAACCAGCACAAAGTTTGATCACCATATATATTTCTTAATCCTCCATCAATTTGGTACATAGTACTTAAGTTGAAAATTTCAGCAACCTTCCAATGCTAAAATGAACATTTTAATTAACAATTTAATTTATTTTACTTCCCTGTCCCTAATGATTCATATCTTTTGAGTGATACAAGCCATTTGTCATCTTGATCATTTTGTAAGAGACATCGTGTCCAGCACCTTTTATGGCAAATTGCACCGGTGTGAAAATAATTAATTGGTAATGCACAAGTGTAAAGCGGAAATATACTGCACGGTTTTAACTTTGGCATGAGATGGCCAAGTCTGGTCAATCACTCTTCTGATTTCCTTCCTTCCCCTGAGCCTTTTAGCAGTATTTGCAATCATGTTTCATCAACAAGGAGAATGAATCTGTTTCCTAAGACAAGACAGCACTTGGCTTAACCACTGCAAAGTTTTAATACTGAGTTGACTACCTTCTTGAAACTCATATAAATTATCTTTCTTAGAATTCTGTACCATCTGACAAGGTACCTAACCAGTAATATTTATTTGAAACATTTTCACTGCTTCGTTTGCTGTTATAGACATATGGTCCTGGGATCACATTTTTGCCATTACATACATTCTCAGTGGCTGTTCTGGTTATTTCAGCTTTTGTCCTGCAAAAGGATGTCTACATATGTATCCTCACAGCTGCAGTTTTAAAGCTGTCTGCTGAATGCTTTCACCGGACATGAGAATAGTGGAAATGTACAACAGATATTTTGGTTAGTTGTGATATCATTATGGAATTAGGTCACTAATTATGCAGAATCCTCTAATTTATTACAAACACAAGGTAATAGTTTTCATTACACAGTATTGATTCAGGTGGATAAATAAAAAAGAACTGCAGATGATAGAAATTTGAAGCAAAAACAAAGTGCTGATCACGCTTAGCAAAAACTCAGCAGGTCTGGCAGAATCCATAGAGAGTAAGAGTAAAACAGAGTTACAGAGTCAGAGATTTACAACATGGAAACAAATCCTTCAGTCCAACTTGTCCATGCTGACCAGATGTCCTGTATAAATTTAGTTCCATTTACCAGCATTTGGCCCATATCCCCCTCACCCTTCTTATTCATAAACCCATCCACAGGCCTTTTGAATGTTGTAATTGTACCAGCTTCTACCACTTCCTCTAGCAGTTCACTCCATATATGCACCACCCTCTGTGTGAAAATGTTGCCCCTTAGGTCTCTCTTATATCTCTCCGCACCCTGGGGAAAGGACCTTGTCTATTTACCCTATTCATGCCCCACGTGATTTCTCCCAATATTTTATAAACATCTAAAAGATCACCCCTCAGTTGTTGATGCTGCACAAAAAATAGCCTCAGCCTATTCAGCCTCTCCCTGTAACTCATGTACTAATGACTTTAGGATTTTCTGTCAGTTCAGTTAGAAAGACATTTCTAAACCACATTGGTTTGATGAAAACTCCCAGCCTTCTCCTTTCAATAAACCTCTGTATAAAAAATAAATATCTCTAAAGCTTTAAATATATCTTATTTATTTCAACCTCATGATAGTCTCTTGATTAAATTGCATAGCATCATCCATCACAATGGAAAATAATGCTCTTTTAATGGAGGAATGGCAATGGACTGTTTTAGTCACCACCCTACCTGCACCATCCTCAGTCGTGACTGTATTAATTAAGTTTTAAACTCCAACAATTCCTGCTAAGTATGTAAAAGTAGAAGTTGGCCATTCAGTCTCTCAAGCCTGCTGTGCCATTCAATAAAACAATGCCTGATTTATTTGTGCTTCAAATTCCACATTCTCATCTGGGGGACTCCCCACCCTCATAACATCTGACTCCGTTACTTAACAAGAATCTTAGTCATTAAACTATCCACTTCCACTACCTTTGAGACACAGAGAGTTCCACAGTTGTAGATCACCCAGAAAAGCAAGCACATTCCTCAAACCACTCGTTCTAGACTCACTCACAAAAAGAAACGAGGTGCTTTCTATATCCACCTTATCAAAGCTATTCAGGATTTTATGTACTTCAATGAAATCACTCCTCACTTTTCTAAGCTGGAAAGTTGTCTAGTCTTTCCCATCTTCTCTCATAAGGCAACCCTCTTATTTTATGGAGGACTGATTTCAAGCCTCTTCTTGTAAAGCATCTTTTTGCTTTAAAGTTGTTTTATTTATGTGTTCTGTCTTCATTTAAAATACCAGTCTATTTTAATGATCTTGTTGGCTGCATCTTGCATCAGTCATTGTACCTCTCACCTCATAGGTCACATAATCAGCGAGACCTCCTGTTTGCACTGCAAGATTTCTACCAATGTGTCTGCACCTTGCAGGTGAAGATTGTTTTTTTTAAAAACAGCTCTGTATTGCAGTAGATTTCATTTTTAACATTTTTCTGTTGTTTGTTCCTGTATGTAACTGCTGTGGACTTGGTTTTAAAGCTTCAAGCTCAGTGATCCTTCATCAGAACTGGTTATCGATCTTTTATTGTTGATTTAGTTGCCTTCAGTGAACTTTATTAGATTTAAGTGAATCTGTTGAAGAGCGTTGCTGTGTTTGTTGTGAAGAACACAAATGAATGACTTGTGCCTCAATGAAAAATTGTTGATTTGGACAGGGATGGTGTGAAAAATGCTGCAGTTATTGTCTGTTGCATCTCTCTGAAGTGGCCATATCATTTTCCTTGATACTTGCCCTCCCTATGTTGTCCCTCCTTCCAAAATACAGAACCAGCAATAACAAAGAATTTTCATTCATATCAGGATTTAGTGTGATCTGGAAAGGAACTTGCATGTGATGGTTCCACAAATGTGCTTCTCTTAACTTCCTTAGTGATAGCAGTCTCATGTGATGAATGCACTATGTGATTGACTTTGAGTTTCCGAAGTGTCCCGAATCGTGAATGTAGGTTTCAGTATTGGTGCTTCGCATATTTATCATTTGTTGATGACAAGATAGAAAGCCACGACTGCAAGCTTAACAATGATGCAGATATTGCCAGAAATGTAACCAGTGTAGATGGAAGCATAAAATTACAAAGCGAGAAACGAAGTGAATAGGCATCATGTGGCCGGTGCCTTTCAATACAGGCAGGTGTGAGTGCACTACTTTGCGTCTGAAAAGAAACAACAGATGGTGAAAAGCTTGAAAACCTTAAAGGCCCAAGACACTTGGAAGTCTATGTTCCTAATCATTATAACTTTTGAACTGATACAAGAATAATCAAGAAGGCTCGTGTGATACTGAACTTCATACTGGACTGGAATATAAATTCATGTTTCGGGTATACATAGCTTTAATTGGACCACCTCTGGAGTTGTTTTTAATTCTACTCACAGCACGTTAGAAAGAATATATATTAGCCTCGGAAGGAAATCCGTGCAGGTTTATTAGAATGATACCAAGTGTTACATTTTGAGGTAAGATTACACTGACTTGCATTGTATCCCTTGGAACTTAGAAGATTTAGAGCTACTTGTTCAAAGTTTTGAAGATGTTAAGGGGAACCCAATGTGGGGAGAAAACAGTTTCTGCAGTTGAACAGCCCTAAGACTAAGGGATGCAGATCTTTCAGGAATTAAGTTAGGAAACAATTACGCGTCCAGAAGATGAAAGGTATTTAGAGCACTCCTGCAAGCTTCAGTTATTTCTGCGTTACTGGTAGAGAGAGATTCTTGATCAAGGGCATGAAAGTTGACTGAGGTAATATAAGAATGTAGAATTGAGGTTAAAATCAGATTCACTCTGACCTTATTGAACGGTGGAGCAGGCTCAAAGGGTCACTATATTTGTATTAATGTGGGATCCTTGGAGAATGCGACTGGGGAATTGAAACCGGGAAATGGAAGACAATTTAATGTGATATTTTCCATTGGACTTCATGGTGGAGATCAACGTTAGCATTCCAAAGATATCAGATAGGCAGGATCCTGATTGGAGGAAAGGCCCTGTAACAGTCTCTGTCACAAGAGACAAAGTATTTGACAATCTAATGGGACGGAAGGCAGAGAAGTCATCAGGAGCTGATGGTTTTAAAGGGAGTGGCTGCAGAGATATTGGAGCCAATTTTTGAAAAATTACAGAACTGATTAGATTCTGGGAGGTTTCCAGCGAATTGTTCCCTGCTAATGTGATGCCGCCATTTAAGAAGGGAGGGAGACAGAAAGCAGGAAACAATGGGCCAGTTAGCCTAATATCTGTCATTAGGAAAATGCAAGAGTCCATTCTTAAAGAAGTAATTGCTGAACACAATCAGAGTCAAAATGGTTTTCTGAAAGGCAAATAGACCAGAAGACATTGGAGTTGAAGTAAGGCCATTCGGCCCATTGAGTCCGCTCTGCCATTTCATCATGACTGATGGGCATTTCAACTCCACCTACCCGCACTCTCCCCGTAGCCCTTAATTCCCTGCAAGCTCAAGAATTTATCAATCTCTGCCTTGAAGATATTTAACGTTGCAGCCTCCACTGCGTTCAGTGGCAATAAATTCCACAGGCCCACCACTCTCTGGCTGAAGGAATGTCTCATGAGTTCTTTGCGGATATAACAAGCAGAGTTGGTGATAGTAAAAACAGTAGGAAGTATATTTGGATTTCCAATTGCCATTCAATAAGGTGCCATATAAGATGTTATTGCACAAGGGTACGTGCTCGTGAGGATAATGTGTTAGCATGGAGTGAGGGTTAGCTAATGCAGAAAACAGAGAGCCAAGTTTAACAGGGCTTTTTCAGTTAAGAACTACGTAACTTGGAAGCACAGGGTGCAGACAGAGACCCTTTGGCCTACTAAGTTTGCACTGACTGCCCAAAGAGCATCTCAACTAGCCCCAGCCCCAGCCCCAACCCCTGGCCCAGCTCCTTACCCTATCTCCATAACCTTGCATTACCATGGCTAATCCACCTAACCTGTACGTCTTTGGATGTGTGGAGGGCCCCAACATCAGCTCTCGACCTCAGTCGCTTATGATCAACGTTAGTGGCCTGGAGAAGGGGGTAGAGCGTAATACATGCAAATTTGCTCACAATATAAATATCACTGTTGTGATGAGAATATATGGACAGTGGCAACGGCATATACGTGGGCAGAGAGAGTGGGCCCAAATGACAGAGTTTAATGAGGCCATGAACTTTAAGAGGAAAAATCAACAGACAGACTATTATTCAAATGGAGGGAGATTCCAACAAAGTGCAGTGCAGAGGGATCTGGGCATTCTTGTACATGCAACACAGAAAGTTCGTGATAGGTGCAACAAACAATTGGGAAGGTGAATGGAATTTTGGCTTTTATTACTGGGGGGATGGTTGGAGTTGAAAAATGGGGATGTCTTGTTCTTGTTACAACTGTACAGGTGTTAGTATGCCTGCACCTGGACTGCTGTGTACAGTTTTGGTCCCGTATTTAAGAAAGGATGGACTGGCATTGTAGGTAGCTCATACTAGGTTCCTGGAATAAAGGGACTTAATTATCAAGAATGGCTAAACAGGTCAGGCCTTTATTCATTTGGCGGTGTTCTTATTGAAACATACAAAATTTTGAGGGGATTTGACAGGGTAGATGTTGAGAAAGTGTTTCAACTCATGGAGTCTCAAACTTAAGGACATAGTTTCAGAATAAGGGGCTGCTTATTTAAAACTGAGATGTGAAGGAATTTTTTTTGTCCCTGATGGTATTGAATATCTGGAATTCTCTACCTCAGAGATATGGAGGCTAGATCACTGAAAGTGTTTAAAGAAGAGGTAGTTGGATTTTTGAATTATTGTGGAGTTAAGGGCTATGAGAAACTGGCGTGAAGGGGGAATTGTGGCTTGCAACAGATCAGCTCTGATCTAGTACAATGGTGAGACAGGCTTGATTGTTGAATATTCTATTTTGATTCTATTTCTTATTTTTCATTGAGACTTTAAGAGCATGCCCCCCATGGAAGACTGTTAGAATAGGTAAGAGCCCATTGGATCCAAGGAAATTTGGCAAAATTGGACCCACAACTGGTTGACTGTCAGGAAGCAGAGGGTATTGATTGGTTTTTTTTGCAACTGAATGTCTATGACTAGAGGTGTCCCACACACGTCATTGTTGGGTCTCTTGCTGTTTGTGGTTTATATAAGTGATTTAGATTTGAATGTAGGATGGTTGATCACTAAGTTTGAAGATGATACAAAAATTGGCATGAAAAATAGTGAGGAGGATGGCCTTAGATTACAGGGGGATATAAACGGACTGGTCAGATTGCTGATCAGGGGCAAATGTATGTCAATCCAAATAAATTGGAAGTGATGCACTTGGGCAAGACAAACAAGACAAGGGAACGCATGATGAATGGTAGGATCCCAGGTAGCAGCGAGGATCAGAGAGACCTTGGTTTGAATGTACACCAGTACCTTCAGATAAAAGGATGGGTGGAGAAAGTGATTATGAAGGTATGTGGGATACTTGCCTTTATTAGCCGAGGCATAGAGTTTAACAGCACGGAGGTTATACTAGAACAAAAACCAAGTTGCAGGAAAAACTCAGCTGGTCTGGCAGCATCTGTGAAGGAAAAAACAGAGTTGACAACTTGAAATGTTAATTCTGTTTTTTCTTTCACAGATGCTGCCAGACCTGCTGAGCTTTTCCTGCAACTTTGTTTTTGTTCCTGATTTATGGCATCCGCAGTTCTTTCAGAGATTATGCTGGAATTGGTTAGACCACTGGTAGAGTATTGTGTGCAATTTGAAAATACTCAAATGGTGTAGAACTTACAGATACTTATTGATGAGAAAATAGATTTACACCAATTGCTTGAAGGGATTTGTAAAGCCAATTAAATGTGAAAAATGAGGGCACATGTGTCTTTGCAAACATTTTCTTAAAAGTGGTTCTGAAATCCCCTGTTTGTTTTTCACTTCAGTGCTGAATGTTTACCACCTTTATGACCCCAGCATGATGGGTGTGGGTAGCTATCCTTCTCCCTGTTTGGAATGCTGCTTACATACTCAGGTTAAGAGCCAAGCTTGTTGGAATTTTATATCAAGTTATGAAATAAGGCTTTGCAAGTTACTGCTTGCCTCTGATATTTCACAACCAGGAAGGAGATCATTCCTGTGCAGTCAGCAAAGAATGCCTTTAGGCAATTTTGTATATTTTGCTTGATCATTTCCCCCAAGAGAGAGATTCTTCATAGAATTCAAAAAAATTTTCAAGTTAATTTTGCAATTGTTCATGTTTATATGAAATGATTTAACAGAATAATCTTAAAACCTGTTGCAGGACAGAATCTCGATTCCACCACAGGCTTTTGCTTGGAAGATAATAATCCCTTGGCGTAAACATGTCCTATAATGCTGGTTCTTAGTGTGCTCACACGCCTCCTTGTGAGATATCAAGCACCATAGGCTTGAGTTAATGCTTGGTTCACATAGATCTTGAATTTTTGACAAATCTGGGGAAGGGTAAGTTAAGGTGTCCCCAGATTTAAGGTAATCTGATGGCAATCTACTGTGCCAAGAGTAGAAAACAAAACTTGTTCTTTGCCTATTTGTTAAGTTACAATCGTGCTAGACTTTTTTAAAATCTCACTTATGGGATGTACACGTCACTTACTGGGTCAGGATTTATCACCTATCCCTCGTTTCCTTGGAGAAGATGGTGGTGAGCTGTGTTCTTGAATGCTGCATGTGATGTAGGGACCCTACAATATCTGTTAAGGCGAGAATTCCAGTGACAGTGAAGGAAGAGCAATATATTTCTGAGTCAGGATGATGAGTGGTTTGGAGAGGTACTTGGAGGTGTTGGGTTCTCATATGCCCTGCTGCTCTTATCCTTATCGATGGAAGTGTACACACTGCTGCTACTGAGTGTCGTTGTGGAGGGAGGGGATGTTTACGAGTGTGATGCTAGTCAAGTGGCCTGCTTTGACCTGAATGGCATCAAGCATCTTGAGTTTTGGAGCTCCCCTCATCTAGGCAAGTGGCGGAGTATTCCATCTCACGTCTGACTTGTGCCATGTAGATGGTGGACAGGCTCTTGGGAAGCAGGAGGTGAGTTACTTGCTGTAGTATTCATTGCCTCTGAGCTACGGTTATTGCCACAGTATTTATATGGCTAGTACGGTTCAATTTCTAGTAAATGATAACCTCTGGTTGGTTGTTGGTGGTAATTCAATAATGATAAAACCATTGCATGTCAAGGTTAGATTGTCCTCTTATTGTTTTGTGTGGCATGAATGTAACTTGCTACTTTTTGGCCCAGGCCTGGAAAGTAACCAGGTCTTGTTGCATTAAAGGATGATTACTTCAGTGTCTGAGGAGTAGTCAATGTTGGTGAACATTGTGCAAACATTAGCAAACGTCCCCAAGCCTGAGCTTCTGACGGATGGAAGGTCATTGATGAACTAGCTGACGCTGGTTGGGACCAGGCGGGAAAACATACTGACACTTCATTGGAGGCTGCACTAAGAATGTTACCGAGCAGGGTAACGAAACGTCTGCGAAACAAGAAACAAGCTCGATGAGCCAACCAACCTCAACACCCACAACCTGAGCTACAAATCTACTCCAAAACCTTAGTGAAGCTAGTTGGGCCAAGGACACTACACTGAGGAACTCCTGCAGAACTGTCCTGGAGGAGAGATGACTGACCTATAACAATCATAAGCATCTGCCTATGTGCCAGGTATGACTCCAAACAGTGGAGTGATTTCCCCCTATTCACTGAGAGACTACTATTTTGCTCGAGCTACTTGATGCCACACTGTCACTTCATCACTTTTGGAATTCAGCTCTTTTGACGATGTTTAATCAATGAGTGTAATGAGGTGAGGAGCTAAGTAGCTCTAGTGGACCAAAACTGGGCATTACTGAGCAGATTGCTGAACAGTTGCTGCTTTTTAGCACTGTTGATGACACCTTTCATCATTTTACTGGTGATTGAGAGTAGCCTAATAATGCCTGAGCCATGCTTGTATGGTCTATGTGGAGTTGAATAATATAACAACACATTCCTTAAAGTGTATTGTGATCCACCCAAACCTACACTAATACCTCCGCCTTTGAAAACATGGTGATTCTCATCGATTTCCTCGTATCACAGGATAGTCGTTAACTTCTAGCTTTTGATCAATCCACCTTGAAATGTAGGGTGGCCTTCACTTTCTGGGAAATTAATATGGAAGCATTTTCTTTATTCAACCTAGTATGCTTTAAAAACAAAATTCTTTCATGCATGGCCTTGCTGGCAAGGCCAAAATTAACTGTTCATTTTGAATTTATGTTGATCTGAACAACCGTTTCAGAGAACAACAAAGTGTCAACCACATTGCATGTTACTCTTACCAGATAGGGATGGTGCACATTTTTTCCAAACATTAGTAAGCTAGATGGATAATTAAGTATGTTTGTGGTCACCATTATTGAGATGAGCTTTCAATTCTAGATTGCTCATGGAATTAAAATTCCATCAGCTGCCATGGATGACATGTCAGCCCATGTACCCTGTGCATTAACTGGGCCTCTGGATTAGTCTAGTGACATTATCATGATACCACCATCCCACATAGGAAAACACACAGGTTGATTTTAATAATTCCTTGCAAACTTTGTAAACTTTGGTTTTTGGACATGCTGATATTGGGCAGCTCATGTTCAATCTCGCCAACAGAATAAGGTTCTGTCCATTGTTAATTGAGTATGTAGATCTGGTAGATTTGTTTAATGATTGGCCCTTTTGGGAAGGGATAAAAAATGGAAAGAAATCTAGACCATTTGATGACTTACCTGGGAGGAGAGCACCGATAATTGTGTCCCATTGTTGAACAAGCTGTCCCAAAGTTTGTAAATGTGTAAAATCTCAGTGAGACCATGAAGACGGTCAGTTTGTCTGATTGACTCCTATTTAGGGCCCAATACAATTCACAGCAGATTATTTCAGTAATGGAAATTAATCTTATTTATTGCAACACACTTCATTCCAACAAAAGAAGTGAAACGAGACCATTTCTGATTTATACAACTTAAACTAGCTAAACCATATACATTCAAAACCCAATTTCATGCCTTCAATCACAATTAAGACAGATGAAAGGTGGACTGTATAGTACAAACATCACAGGTTGAAAAGAATATATAAAAAAAGTTCTGAACATCAAAAATCAAACGTTATTTTCCTTACAGTCCTTCTGATTTTCGCAGTGATGAAAAGTGGTTGATCTCAGGATGACTACTGTCCTTCTTTTTGCGTCCTAACTCATTCTTTAAAGCTCCTCAGGTTCTCTTCCTCCTCTCCCAATGCGCGTGTGCGCGCGCACACCCTTCTGTCTGTAAATGTTTTAACTCTCTGCTACTCACTACAGTTTTTCAATTCTGTGTAGCCTAACCAATCAAAGGGCTGCGGCCACAAAAAATACACTGAATGCACTTGGCCCTTTGAACTTGTTCTGCTATTCAATAAATCTTTCAGCCCCCTTGTAATCAAGAATCTATCTACCTCTGCCTTAAAATATTTAACGATTCTATATTCTTTCAAGGAAGAGAATTCCAAAGTGTCTTTATCCTCTGAGAAAAAATGTTTCCTCATCTCTGTCTGCTTATTTTCAAACCTGAAAGAACAGGAGATGAGTTACTTGCCTCAGAATGCCCAGTTTCTGGCATGCTGTTGCAGTCAAAATATTTACCTGGCTCAATGGCAATTCCAAGGATGTTGAATCAATCACAATCAATAAGGGTAATGCAGTTGAATAGCAGCGGAAAATGTTTGGAGTTTCCCTTGCAAATGGCCATTGCCTGACACTTGTGTTCTGTGAATGTAATTTGCCTCTTAATCTAAGCCTGAATGTTGCCCATGTCTTGCTGCATTTGGAAGTAGACTACTTCAGTGTCTGAGAAATCACAAATGGAATTGAACGTCGTGTAGTCATCAGCCAAAATCCTCACTTCTGACCTTACGATGAGGAGACTAGAATATACTAAGGGATTCCTGCAATTAGAGAATTAGAATTTATAGAATTCCTACAGTGTAGAAACAGGCCTTTCGGCCCAACAAGTCCGCACCAACCCTCCGAGAAGCCCAGATATATTCCCCTATAACCCACCTAACCTGCACATCCCTGAATACTACAGGCAATTTAGCATGGCCAATCCACCTAGCCTGCACATCTGAAAGAGGACTGTGGTAGGAAACCCAAGTACCTGGAGGAAACCCATGCAGGCATGGGGAGAATGTGCAAACTCCACACAGACAGTTACCCAAGGCTGGAATTGAATCCGGATCCCTGGTGCCGTGCGGCATCAGTACTAACCACTCAGCCACTGTGCTGCTCCAAATGGTGTGCTGGGTTTGAGATATCTGAACTTCAACAGCAAATACTTGTATTCAGCATGATTCCAATCACTTGAAAAGTTTCTCTTAGATTTTCATTGACTTCAATTCAGTGAAATTCTGGTTGGATGTCAAGGGCAGTTACTGCCACCTCATATTAAGAGTTCAGGTCTCTTCTTCATGTTTGGGTCAAGGCAACATTGAAGCCAGGAGCCAAGTGGCCCTTGCAGAACTGAAATTGCGCATCAATGAACAGGTTATCGTGGTGTAAGTACCATTTGATAAAATTTTCAATGACAACTTTCATTTGTTGGTTAATGATCAAGAATAGACTTGATGTGATGGAGTTTTATCAGATTAGATATTTCCCACTTTGTGTATTGGACATATCTGGGCAATTATCCACATTGTCCAGTAGATGCCAGTGTTATAGTTGTGCTGGAAGAGTTTGACTAGTGATGCACCTGGTTCTGTCACACAGTTCTCAAACGCTATGACTGTGATATTGACAGAACCTTTGCAATATCCAGTACCTTCAGCTGTTTCTTAATTTCACATGCAGTTGGCAGTGTGACTGTATCTCTGATGCTGGGGACTTCTGGAGGAGGCTGAGATGGATCGTCCACTTGGCAATTCTGGCTGAAGGTCATTGCGAATGCTCCAGCCTTGTTTTTTGCACTGTTGTATTGTGCTGCCCCAATATTTGTGGATTGGGATATTTGTGGAGCTGCCTCTTTCTTCAACTGTTTAGTTGTCCATCACCATTCATGAGTAGGTATGCATTATCTGATCCATTGTGGAGTCACCTGCATCACATACAGATTCCATTGTTTGACATACAAGTAGTGTGATAAGTTGGCTTCGCATGGTGCTGATCCTAGGATTAATTTTGTCTTCATGGCATTGGTAAAGTGAAAGATATGCTGGGGTGCGAATTTACAATTTAAGGTTGAATACAGTTATGTTGCTGTTAATGGCCCACAGTGCCTCATTGACACTCAGTTTTGAGTTGCTAGATCTTTTCTATACCTGTCCCATTTAGCATGGTGGTAATGCTGTAGATATAACGTAAGAAATAAGATGTGGCTTTAATTCCTCTCTCTATCTCATTATCCTTAAATAACCATTGAGTCATTTGTCAATTAAAAATCCATCCAGCTCATTAAGTATATTGCTGACTTAATGATTCAGCATTCAGTAGCTGGACCTTCTGAGAATAGATGTCACACCTCACCTCCATTTTAAATGGTAGACTCCCTAATTTGAAATTGTACCCTAGTTTTAAATTCTCCTGAGGTGGGGTGGTTGCAGGGGACATCCTGTTCAATCACTTCAGGATTTTACATGTTTCAATAAAATGATGTCTTGTTCTTTTAAACTGTAACGACTGTAAACCCACATTGTTCATCGTTGCTAGTAAAAGAAACTCCCCATTCTAGGAGTCAAATTCAGGCTAGAACATTCTCAAATGTGCTTTCACTGCAATTACTACACCTTGTGAAGTAAGGAGACCAAAATTGTATATAGTGCTCCAGATATATTCACACCATTGCACATTCGGCTGTGTCAAGACTCTCCCTACTTTTATCCTGCAGTCCTGTTTTGATGAAGGCCACTTGTTATCCAAATTACTTGTTGACTTGCATATTAACCTTTTTGTGATTCAGGTACAAAGATGGCCAGATCTATTTGTCGCAAAGCTCTCTGCATTTAAACAATATTTTACTTTCCTATTTCTGCCAATGTGGACAAGCTCAAACTCATATTTTCCCATATTATGCTCCATCTGCCAGGTTTTATACCCACTCTTTTCACCTATCTATACCCTTTTGAAGACTCTTACTTTGTTCCCTATCTTCGTATTGTCAACCAGCTAAGTCATTAACATAATTTGCAGATAGTTGAAGTTCCTGCACTGATCGCTGGAGCTCCCTACTGGTTAAGAGTTTGCCGAGTTTACCAAGTTGCCAGACACTTATTCTGTCTTCTTTTCCTGTTTGTTGGCTAGTCCTCTATTCATGTGGATATTATCAACCTATCACCATTGGTCTTTCGGAGTAAATATTTACGTGCCATCTTATTCATTACCTTATTAATTTCCAAATGCACGACATCGACCGGTTTTCTGTTATCCACCCCATTTTTAATCCTGAAATGAAATATAAAGTCAAGCATAGTTTGTTTCTACTAAATCATGTTTCTGAATATGCTGCTATTACCTTTATAATAATGAATTCTTACATTTGTCTGATGGTAGATATAGGTGAACTGGCCTGTAGTTTCCTGCTTTCTGTCTCACTACTTTCTTGAACGCTTAATACAGTTGCTGCACAACACTATGTTAAGTTTTCTTAGTGTGAAGGTGGGACTTTATCTTTTCAAGGTCATTACTTACCTGTGTTGGCATGGACAGTTGCATCTGTGACCGGTGGATTGATGAAAAAGTATCTAGTAGGTATTCCTCTGTTGTGGGTTTCAGACCTTACTGAAAGACAAGTCTGGAAAACATGTCCTTAAGTACTTAGCCAGATTTGTCACCAAAAGTGCTACTGCATCAATCTTGCTAATGGACATTGAACTCCCTTATGTGATGATGCAGCCTGTGCCCTTAGATCTTCCTCCAAGTGGTGTTCAAGATGGAGCAAGCTCACTAATCAGCTGAGGAAGGGCAAGGATTTATTGCTTATCCCTAATTGAGATAATGATTGTGAGGCACCTTCTTGAACCACTGCAAGTGTGTTGTTAGGGAGGGTGTTCCAGGATTTGGACTCAGTGACAGTGAAGGGATGATGATATATTTCCAAGTCAGATGGTGTGTGATTTGAAGGGACCTTTTGGGCTGGTGGTGTTTCTGTGTATCTGCTGTCCTTGTTTTGTGAGGTGGCAGTGGTCATGGATTTCAAAGATGCCGTCGAAGGAGCCTTGGTGAATTTCTATAGTGCATTTTGTAGATGGTGCACCCTGCAGCTACTGAAAGTTGGTGATGAAGGAAATGTGTGTTTATAGGTTGGTACCAATAAAGTGGACTGCTTTGTCCTGGCTTTCGTGAAGCTTCGGCGGCACCGTTGTGGCGGTGCGGGAGGCCCGGGATGGACGTGTCGTCCGGGGAGTTGCGGGGGGAGGGGGTGGGGTGTGGAGAGTTGGGGTGGTTTGCGGCTAGGGGGTGTAGTTGTTTGTTGCAGGCCCGCCGTGGGTGTTCTGCGGGGTGGTTCCCGGGCCTCCGCTTGGTTCTCCCGGTGTGGAAAGGGGAAGCCGCGGCGGGTACGGCGGATGCAGTGTGCTGCATTGGCCAATGTGCAGATGAGCGTCTGTTTGGTGTGGAGGGTCTTCTTGGGGCCTGGGGTGGGGGTGGGGCGGGGGTAGGTGTGGGGCAGGTCTGGCGCTTCGTGCTGTTGTGGGGATGGGTGCCGGGGGGTGATGGGGCTGGGAGGGGAGTGTGGGGCAGATGGGGGAGTCGTGGGGGGGACTGGACCTTCGGGGGTCGGTGGGGTTGGGGAGGGAGGGATGACTTTGGTGGTGGAGTCGGATTGCGGATGGTGGCAGTGTCGGGGGAAGCGGGTCGGTGGGGTGGTGTGTGAGGGCGAGGGGGATTCTGTTTTGGTTCTTGTTGCGAGCAGGGGGTGTGAGGGGTGAGTTGTGGAGGGTGCAGGAGGCGTGGTCGGGGGCGTTTTTGGCCTCCGTGGGGGGGAAGTTGCGGTCCTTGGGGGATGAGGGCGTTTGAGGTGTCCGGGAGTTGGGTGCCTCATTTCGGGGGCGGTTGTGGCAGAGGCGAAGGAATTGGGAATAGCGGCAATTCCTCCCACTTCCTACAGACAAAGGGGGTGGCCTTGGATACCCGCATGGGCCCAAGCTATGTCTCCTCTTTGTAGGATACGTGGAACAATCCCTTTTCCAAAACTACATTGGCTATTGAGAAATTGAGTATAGGAGCAAAGAGGTCCTTCTGCAGTTGTACAGCGCCCTGGTGAGACCGCACCTGGAGTATCGTGTGCAGTTTTGGTCTCCAAATTTGAGGAAGGACGTTCTTGGTATTGAGGGAGTGCAGCATAGGTTCACGAGGTCAATTCCTGGAATGGCGGGACTATCATATGTTGAAAGATTGAAGCGATTGCGCTTGTATACACTTGAGTTTGGAAGGATGAGAGGGGATCTGATTGAGATGTATATGACTATTAAGGGATTCGACGCTCTGGAGGCAGGAAACATGTTTCCGCCGATGGGTGAGTCCAGAACCAGAGGACACAGTTTAAGAGTAAGAGGTAGGCCATTTAGAACAGAGTTGAGGAAAAACTTCTTCACCCAGAGAGTGGTGGATATATGGAATGCTCTGCCCCAGAAGGCAGTAGAGGCCAAGCCTCTGGATACTTTCAAGAAAGAGATGGATAGAGCTCTTAAAGGTAGTGGAATCAAGAGTTATGGGAATAAGGCAGGAACAGGATACTGATTGTGAGTGATCAGCCATGATCATAATGAATGGTGGTGCTGGCTTGAAGGGCTGAATGGCCTACTCCAGCACCTATTATCTATTGTCTATTGCACTCCATCACACATCTGGATTCTGTCTTATAGATGTTGTGCAGGCCTGGGGAAGGTAGGTGGTGAGATAATCACTACAGGATTCCTAGCTTCTGACCTGCTCCTTTTTAGCTGCAGTATTTACATGGCTGGTCCAGTTCAGTTTTTGTTTAAAGTAACCTTATGAATTTGATAGTGAGGGTTCAATAATGGTAACCTGCAGCAGGTTACCTTACTATATTTGAGCTGATATCTTGAGACTTCATGATGTCTTGAGTCACTGTCGGGATTTCCAGGCTAACTCCTCTTGAATTTCTCTCAGATTAACAGCTTCAATCAGGGAGCTAATTTCGATGAGGTCCAGTTGGCTGACCTCATTACAATCACGACCCTGTAATGTGGTGACCAGTACTGCAAATTTGGCCTAATAAAAGTTTCATTCAGCTGCAGTATGACATGCCAGCTTTTATACTGAAAGCCCTGACTGTTGAAGGAAAGCATGCTGGACACTGCTTATCTACTTGTGTTGTCATTTTCAGGGAGCTGTGGACTTTCACCTCAAGATCCCTCTGTGTACCAGTACTTCTCAGGGTCCTTCCATTTACTGTATTTATTTGTTGCATTTGTCCTCCCAGAATGCATCACCTTACACTTGACTGAATTTAATTCAATCTGCCATTGTTCCACCCACCTTTCCAACTGACCTAAATCCTGCTGTATCTTTTGACAACCTGCCTCATTGTTTACAATTTCACCAATTTTCACGTTGTCTGCAAACCGACTAATCAGACGACCTAATTTTCATGTAAATTATTTATATATAACAAACAACAGACGTTGCAGCGCTGATCATTGCTGAAAACCACTATCCCAGACTTGCAGTCAGATAAAGAACCCTCCATAACTACCCTTCTTGGGCTTCTATGATCAAGCCAATTTTTATACCCAGCGTGCTAACTGTGGATCCTATGTGACTTAATCTTCTGGGCCAGAGTACCGTGAAGGGCCTTGTTGACTGTTTTAGTAAAGTCCATATAGACACCATCCAATGCTCTTACCCTCATTAGTGATCTTCACTTCCTCAAAGAACTCAATCAAATTTGTGAGACAAGACCTCCCCAGCAGAAAACCATGTTGAATATCCTAATAAGTCATTCTTTTCCGAATCTTGTCCGTAAGGATGATCGTCTTCAATAATTTCCCTACTACTGATATAAGGCTTATCAGCCTACGTTTTCCTCGAGTATCTCTGTTGCCTTTCCTAAACAAAGGAACAACATTGCTATTATCCTGTCTTTTGTGACCTTTCCTGTGTCTAAGGAGAATTCAGAGATCATTGTTAAGGCCACAGCAACCTCTTCCTTTGTGTCCCTCAGCACTCAGGATAGATCCCATCAGGCCCCGAGGATTTATGCCTCTTCATCTTTTTCAAGACACCCAATATCATTATCATCTTAATATCGATATACCCTGGAATATCAACATACACTTACCTAATTTTACTATCGTCCACATCCTTCACCTTGGTGAATACCAATGCAAAATACTCACCCACTTGCTCTGGCTCCACGCAGAAATTCCCTTCTTTGTCTTTGAGTGCACCTACCCCTTCCCGAGCTACCTTCTTGTCCTTAATATACATATAATGTGCCATGGAGTTCTCCTTAATTCTACTTGCCAAGGACATTTTTATCCCTGTTAATTTCTTATTTAAGTTCTGCTGCTTTCTTTATATTGCTCAAGGGCTTTGTCTGATTTTAGTTTCCTCAACCTTACATATGCTTCCTTTCTCTTTCTGATTAAATTTTCAATATGCCTTGTCATCCAGAGCTCCCAAAAATTGCCATCCTTATCTTTCATCCTCACAGGAATATGCTGGACCTGAACTCCAATCACCTGGCCTTTAAAAGTCTCCCACATGAGGGATTTGCCCTCAAACAGCTGCCCCAAATTTAATTTCTCCAGTTCCTGCCTAAAATTGTTGTAATTAGCCTGCCTCCAATTTAGCACTTTCACTCTAGGATTAGTTTTATCCTTATTCATCTTTAACTATCTTAAAACGTAGAGAATTATGGGCACTGTTCCCAAAATGCTTCCCCACTGAAACTTTGTTCACCTGGCCAGATTCATTCCCCAGTACAAGGTCTAAAAGTCCTCTTTCCCTATTTGGACTATCTACATATTGTTTCAAGAAACATTCTGGATGTGCCAAACAAATTCTGTCCCATCTAAGCTCCTGGCACTAAGGGAGCCCCAGTCAATATTGGGAAAGTTTAAAGTCACCCATTAGAACAACCCTGTTGTTTTTATATCTTTTCATGATCTGCTGGCCTATCTGTTTCTCCATCTCCTGGCCAGTGGAGGCCAAAAGTATAACCCCATCATAGTGATTGCACGTTTCTTATTCCTGAGTTCTACCAATTTGGCCTAGGTGGATGAACCCTCCCAGATGTCCTGTTGCTCCTGTGACAGTCATCTTAATCAGTAATGTAACTCTCCCACCCTGTTTACACCCTCTCTATCATGCCCAAAATATCTAAACCATGGAACTGTGAGCTGACAGTTCTGTCCATCTCTCAACCAAATTATTGTAATGGCTACAGCATTGTAGTTCCAGGTACTAATCCAGGCTGTAAGGTCATCTGCCTTACCTGTTCTACTCCTTGCATTAAAATAAGTGCATTTCAGATCGCCAGTTCTGCTGCGTTCATTAACCTAGTCCTGCCTGTTTTTCCTATTGGACTTATTTGTCTTAACCTCTAACTTCTCCTCAGTCACTCCATGTGCTGACCTACTGCTCTGGTACCCACCTCCCCACCACGCTAGTTTAAACCATTCCAAGAGTCACCAATCTTGCTATGAGTCTGGAGTCACATGTTGTCTGGACCAGGTAAGGATGGACTGCTTGCTTTTTCTAAAAGATACTTGTAAACCTTGAACCTGTATCCACTTCTACAGACCACTGAGGTAAACCTCTGATATCTTGAAACAAGAGGACAGCCTCAAAGTTGAACCCAGTTAAACTAGTTTTTGTACCAAATTGAGACTTAATCTCATTTTGCCCTGGTTAATTTTCCTGTTCTTCATAAAGAAACTCTTCGCACCTGCAATCAGAGCCACATCTCAGGAATCATTATTATTGAACTCAGAGGTATTGTATCAACTTCTGGAGAACCTTAATTGGACCACACTCAAGAGTATTGTTCCAATCCCCATAATACAGGAACAATGAATTGGAACTGGAGGAAGTACAAACAAATTTGAAAATACAGTAGAAGTCTTAGGTGATTATAATTATAACTTTAGGCTTTTTTCTTGAGACTGTTTATGATTCTTTAAAATTATCAAGGTCTTTAAAATGATGGAGGTTCAGTAGGGTGTAGAAAATGCTTTGATTTGTGGATGAGTCCAAAAGCAAGGATGCGAAAAGCAGTGTTCCCTGTAGGATCTGTGAGGCTACACAGTAATTTGGACTGTGCTGCATTCTGAACCACATAGATCACTCAAAACATTGTCATCCATCAGGAGAGAGTTCCAACATTTTCAAAATCATGACCTAAATACATGGTGTTCATGGGTTAAAAAGGATGTACCCAGTTCAAAAAGAAATTGAAAGGAATATTGATCATATAAGGTAATAAATCCAATAATGCATCTTTTCCAGAGAGTTCTGAAAATGTGGAACTTGCTACCACATAGAATATTTGAGGTGAATACGTAGGTCCTTTTAACAGGAAGCTAGATAAGTCTTCATGGCATGGGAGAAAGGAATAGAAAGATATGCTTGGAGAGGTTGGATGAGGTAGCTTGCAAGAAGCTTTCATGGGACCTAATTGCTGACACAGATCTGTTAGATTGCATGGTATGTTACTGTGCTGTAACTTGCATAAAATTCTCTGCAACATGCAGGATCGGTGAGGGCCAGGTACTAGCAAAATGTTTCCATTCATTGTTTAGATAAGGGCATTGCGTACTAGACCTAGACATGGCCAAGCCTTTGAGAATGTGGTCCAGAGTGTGATCTGAACTGCTGCAGTCCATGTAGTGTGAGTACACCCATAGTGTCATTCACATAGGGGGTTCTGGGATTTTGACCTAGTGATAATAAAGCAATGACAATGTATTTCTGTGGCATAATATGTGACTTGGAGAGGAGCTTGAAGATGGTTGTGTTCTTTTGTCTCTTCTGTCCTTTTCTATTGAGGTACTAGAGATCATAGGTTGGGATCTTTGGTCCCAGATGTTTTGGCAAGGTGCTAAGGTGTATCTTGCAGATGGTGTGTATTGCAATTACATTTCGCCAGTGGTGGAGGGTGTGAATAAAGGGGAGGTGATATCCTAGTGGTATTATTAATAGATCATTAATCCAGAAACTCAGCTAATGTTCTGGGGACTAGGTTTCAAATCTTGCCATGATGGATGGTGGAATTTGAATTTCCTGCACTTAGTATTTCGCTATTGTTGGGTGAGCAGAAAGCTTGAGAAATCAGTGACATATTGTTCCCCTGTTACATGTTGGGCATTTCTGAAATAGGTGCTCACACATAATACAATATTGTTGAGCAACATGGAGTACTTTACATACTGTAAGCAAGCATTTTTGTCATGGTCATAGGAGAGTTTCATTTATCAGCTCATAGCTAATGTTTCTTCCTTTACAGCAGGATGTAGAGTGTACAGAATCATAGAGCCATACAGCATGGAAACAGACCCTTCAGTTCAACTAGTGCGTGCCGACGATAATCCCAAACTAAAGTAGTCCCACCTGCCTGCTCCTGGCCCATATCCCTGTAAACCTTTTCTATTTATGTATTGATCATAATGTTTTTGACGCGTTGTCATTGTACCCCCATCAGCTGCTTCCTCTGGAAGTTCATTCCACGTGTGAACCACCCTCTGTGTAAACAATTTGCCCCTCATGTCTTTTTTCAAATTCTCTCCTCGCATTAAAATTTCCCCATATCGTGAAATTCCCCCTTCCTAGGGAAAAGACAACTACCAGTAACTCTATCTATATCCCTCATCATTTTAAACTTCTATAAGGTTGCCTCTCAATCTCCTACGCTTCAGTGAAAGAAGTCCCAGCCTCTTTTTAATAACTAAAACCTTCCATACCCGGCAACACCCTGGTAAATCTCTTCTGAACCCTCTGTAGCTTAATAATATACTTACTATAATGAGGTGACCAGACTGGATGCAGTATTCCAGAAGAAGTCTCACCAATGTCCGTACAATCTCAGTATCACTTCCCAACTCCTGTACTCAAAAGACTGAGCAATAAGGCAAGCATGCCAAAGAAATTTTTAACCATCCTATCTATATGTAATGAAAACTTCAAAGAATTATGTACCTGAACCCTAAGGTCCTTCTGTTCTACAACACTACCCAAGGCCCTACCATTAATTCTATAAGCCCTACCCTTGTTTATTTGTGGCAAAATGCAATACCTCACAATTATCCAGATTGAACTCCATCTACCATTTTGCAGCCCATTGACCCATTTCATCAAGATCCCTTTCTAATCTTAGCAAATCTTCTTCACTATCCACTGTGCCACCAATTTTGCAGTTGTCTGCAAACTTACTAACCATACCTTCTATATTCTCATCCAAATCATTAATATAAATGACAAACAAAAGAGGATCCAGAACTGATCCGTGTGGAACACCACTGGTGATAGGTCTCCAGTCTGAGAAGTAACCCTTCACCATTACTCTGTCTGCTGCTGTTCAGCTATTTATGTATCCAGTTGGCAAGCTCACCCTGAAAATATGATCGGTAAGATAGAAAAGTTCCTGTCTCGTTACAAAATTTCTACAGATGATCTCATTTCCTACACTCTGCTCTGTCCCAGCTATCTACTTGGACCTTTCAGGGAGTGAAATTAATGTTTAGGAATGTAGTGATGCAACAGAATGCCTGCAGTATCACGCCTTGTCACAAAGGGAGGTTATTGCTGATGAGGGTTTTCTCAGGACTTGTCTCCTGTTCCACTCAATAGATAGTGCTCCTTGGAAGCAAGGCAATCTTATTAGGTAGGCAGTCTTATGTGAATGTCTAGAGTCTAGCAAAGGTTATGCTCCCAGAATCTATTAGTCCATCTGTGCTCGGTACAGATTTTGTCTCACTGTGATATGGTGTGTATTTCGAATATTTTTAGTTCTTATTCCTGGAAATTGCAAGCAGATCAGTCACTGTGATGTCAGTATGATGTAACTTGTCCCTGTTGCAATCAGACTGATTTGGGGTATGTTTTCAACAGAACTCCTTGCACCTAAAGCTACATCACCCAATGCAGAGGAAGAAGAGAGTGTGCTATTCAACAAGTTAACCTACCTGGGTTGTACAAAGGTGATTTCTCCTCGCAATGAAGCAGAGGCTCTTCGTGCCATGGCCAACCTCCGTGCCAGCTGCCAAGTTCCTATTCACATAACTCTGTATGTGCCAAATGTTGCAGATGGATCTGTAAGGTAGGCTGGCCAGTCATTCCATTTTCACATTTGCAATTATTTTTCAAACTTTGTCTATTAATTATGTTAGCTGTAAACAATGGGGATAATTATCTTTAGTTTCACAAAGGAAATCTCAAAATGGCATGCAAACCTTCATCATCCTGTGCTCTTGCCGATTGATACCCACTTTGGGAATGGCACTTGTTTTTGAGGTTTGACACAGTATTGGCATCATTTGTTCCAAGCTAACTATAACCACGGAGAATAATTGCTGTTTCTACACCTGTGTAATTACTTTTTCAATTTAATTTGATATGTCGAAGTTCTTAATTGAGTTAAACTGTGGTTTCCAACGATGAAGCTGGTTGTCATGCCAGTCAGACTATTGAGATCAGAAAGAGACTTTCTTCTTCAGGGGAGTGTGGGATGTATGCAAAGTTTCAGAAATGAAATGGTGGTTCCTTTACAATCATGATACTACATTAAACCTGATGATGTGGAATAATGTCCAGGTATGGCTTATCTGCAAAAAAATCTAATTGGCATCTGACCAGTTTGTTATGCCAGTCATCGGTAAAGTGTTAGAAAAATTTAGTACCCTACTCTTCATTAATTAGATCATCAATACTTAAGTTGGGTAATGCCAGAAGCACCCATTCTAGCCTTGATCCAAACTTTCTTGTAAATACTAAAGGAGAAGTTGAAATTGCTACCTTTATTTTTTTATTCATGGGATGTGGGCATGACTGATGGTCCAAGATTTATTGCCCTTCCCAAGTGTTCTGAACATGATGTGGTGAGCTGCCACCTTGAACCGCTGCAGTCTATTTGCAGTAGGTACACCCACAGTGCTTTTGGGAGGGGATTTAAGGATTCTAACTCTGACAGTGAAGGGGCACACATTTATCTCCTAAATAGGATTGTGTGAGGCATGGAGGGAAACTTGTTCTCATGTGTCTGCCGCTCTTGTCCTTTTAGACAGAAGTGGTTGTGGCTTTGGAAGGAATGTTGGATCAAGGACCAGGCCATTTGGCCTTTTGAGCCTGCTCTCCCATTGGGAAAACATAATGATTAGTTTTGGTCTTAGCTTCATTGCATCACATAACCTTGACTCTTGTCTATCAAAATTTTTTCCAAATATTGACTGGGAACACTATAGTTCGAGTACTATAGATGGGTCAGTTTTTGTCCAGTGTGTGCAGGAGGGCTTCTTGACACAGTATATAGATAGGCCAACAAGGGGCGAAGCCACATTAGATTTGGTACTGGTAATGAGCCTGGCCAGGTGTTAGATTTGGAAGTAGGTGAGCACTTTGGTGATAGCGATCACAATTGTTATATTTACTTTAGTGATGGAAAGGGATAGGTGTATGCCACTGGGCAAGAGTTATAGCTGGGGGAAAGGCAATTACGATCAGATTAGGCAAGATTTAGGGAGCAGAGGATGGGGAAGGAAACTGCAGGGGATGGGCACATTAGAAATGTGGAGCTTATTAAAGGAAAAGCTCCTGTGTGTCCTAGATAAGTATATGTACCTGTCAGGCAGGGAGGAAGCTGTAGAGTGCAGGAGCCGTAGTTTACGAAGGAAGTGGAATCTCTGGTCAAGAGGAAGAAGAAGGCTTACGTTAGGATGAGATGTGAAGGCTCAGTTGAGGGCTACGAGGTAGCCAGGAAAGACCTAAAGAGAGAGTTCAGAAGAGCCAGGAGGAGACATGAGAAGTTGTTGGCGGATAGGATCAGGGTAAACCCTAAGGCTTTCTATAGGTATTTAAGGAATAAAAGAATGACGAAAGTCATAGGCCCAATCAAGGATAGTAGTGGTAAGTTGTGTGTGGAGTCAGATGAGATGGGGGAAGCGCTAAATGAATATTTTTCAACAGTATTCACTTTAGAAAATGACAATGTTGTCGAGGAGAATACTGAGATACAGGCTGCTAGACTAGGTGGGATTGAGGTTCACAAGGAAGAGGTATTAGAAATTCTTCAGAGGATGAAGATAGATAAGTCCCCTGGGCTGGATGGGATTTATTCTCGGATCCTCTGGGAAGCCAAGGAGGAGATTACTGAGCCTTTGGCATTGATCTTTAACTCGTCATTGTCTACAGGAATAGTGCCAGATGACTGGAGGATGGCAAATGTGGTTCCCCTGTTCAAGAAGGGGAGTAGAGACAACCTTGGTAATTATAGAACAGTGAGCCTTACCTCAGTTGTTGGTAAAGTGTTGGAAAAGGTTGTAAGGGGATAGGATTTATAATCATCTAGAAAAGAATGAATTGATTAGGAATAGTCAGCACGGTTTTGTGAAGGGTAGGTCATGCCTCACAAACCTTAGTGAGTTCTTTGAGAAGGTGACCAAACAGGTAGATGAGAGTAAACTGGTTGATGTGTATGTGGATTTCAGCAAGGCATTCGATAAAGTTCCCCACAATAGGCTATTGTACAAAATGCGGAGGAATGGAATTGTGGGAGATATAGCAGTTTGGATCGGAAATTGGCTTGCTGAAAGAAGGCAGATGGTGGTAGTTGATGGGAAATGTTCATCCTGGAGACCAGTTCCTAGTGGTGTACCGCAAGGGTCGGTGTTGGGTCCACTGCTGTTTGTCAATTTTATAAACGACCTGGATGAGGGCGTAGAAGGATGGGTTAGTAAATTTGGAGACGACACTAAGGTTGGTGGAGTTGTGGATAGTGATGAAGGATGCTGTGGGTTGCAGAGAGACATAGATAAGCTGCAGAACTGGGCTGAGAGGTGGCAAATGGAGTTTAATGCAGACAAGTGTGAGGTGATGCACTTTGGTAGGAGTAACCAGAAGGCAAAGCACAGGGCAAATGGTAAGATTCTTGGTAGTGTAGATGAGCAGAGAGATCTCGGTGTCCATGTACACAGATCGTTGAAAGTTGCCACCCAGGTTGACAGGGCTGTTAAGAAGGCATACAGTGTTTTAGCTTTTATTAATAGAGGGATCGAGTTCCGGAACCATGAGGTTATGGTGAAGCTGTACAAAACTTTGGTGTGGCCGCGCTTGGAGTATTGTGTACAATTCTGGTCACCGCACTATAAGAAGGATGTGGAAGCTTTGGAAAGGGTGCAGAGGAGATTTACTAGGATGTTGCCTGGTATGGAGGGAAGGTCTTATGATGAAAGGTTGAGGGACTTGAGGCTGTTTTCATTAGAGAGAAGAAGGTTGAGAGGTGACTTAATTGAAACATATAAAATAATCAGAGGGATAGTTAGGGTGGATAGGGAGAGCCTTTTTCCTAGGATGGTGACGGCGAGCCCGAGGGGGCATAGCTTTAAATTGAGGGTTGAAAGATATAGGACAGATGTCAGAGGTAGTTTCTTTATTCAGAGTAGTAAGGGAATGGAACGCTTTGCCTGCAACGGTAGTAGATTCGCTAACTTTAGGTACATTTAAGTCGTCATTGGATAAGCATATGGATGTACATGGAATAGTGTAGGTTAGATGGGCTTGAGATCGGTATGACAGGTCGGCACAACATCGAGGGTCGAAGGGCCTGTACTGTGCTGTTATGTTCAATGTTCTCTGTGTTCTAAAAATATTTATCTCATTTGGCCTTGAATAACTTTAGTCACAGACTTCACTTTTCTGGGGAAGAGAATTCCAAACTTTAGCAACACACTGAAAGAAAACAAAAATTCTCTTCATCCCAATCTTAAAAGGGAGACCTCACAACTAAACTATTTCCCATTGTTTTAGTCTCCTCCACAAGAGGAAGTGGTGTCAGAAAGCCATGATGAGATGTGGCATTGCGTTTTGTAGATGGTGTATGCTGTGTTGGCCCTGTGACTTCGTGGTGAATATTGAAGGTAGTAAATGGGGTGCCAGTCAAGTCAACCTCTTTGTTCTGAATGGTTTTGAGCTTGTCGAGTGTTGTTGGAGCTGCACCCCTCCGGGCAAGCATTCCATGATGCTCCTGTTTTCTGCCTTGTAGATGGTGGACGGATTCTGTGGAGTCGGGAGTGAGTTATTTGCCTAGAATTCCCAACCTCTAATATACTCCTGTAGCCACAGTATTTATATGGCTGGTCCGGTTCACAGATGATCCAAAAAGGGGAAAGCTAAACTATATTTCCTGACCTTCATTAGTGCAAGTACTGCTTGAGTCTCTCACTTTCAATATCCTTTGGGTTAATATTGAACAGAAGCTAATTTGGACTAGTGTAGTGGCTCAAATGAATGGTTAAAGTTGGCCATTTTGGCAGTAAGCGCCCTACTTGAATGCTCTTTTCCATTATCCGCAAGTCTGAGATCAAGGATATGTTGAGAGACTATTCCCACACCTGCCACATGTAGCCGCAAAACAGTCAAGAAGCCCAACTTCAACAAGAAATTGACTCAAATATGCTCATTCCATTCAATATTCAATCAATATCGAACTGCCATCATCGGTGTACTGTGACTGTAATATGAATAACCTACAATTCAATACAACAGCTCGTGAAGCTCAAATCCAACAGTACCTCATTCCCTGTGTCCTTTATTAGTGAGAAGTTCAGATGGTCATGAGAACAACACTAACTCCACATAAGATTTAAGAGCAGAATTAGGCCATTTGGCCCATTAGATCTGCCCTACTATTCGATGATGGCTGATAATGTTCCTCAACCACATTGTCCTGCCTTCTCCCTTGATAACCGTACTAAACAAGAACCTATCTATCTTTGTTTTAAGGCACTCAATGAGTTGGCCTCCACAGCCTTCTGTGTCAATGAATTCCTGAGATTCACCACCCTCTGGCTGAAGAAATTCTTTCTCATCTCAGTACTAAAGGATTGTGCCTGCTCTGAGGCTGTGCCTTCAGGCCCTAGGCTCTCCTGCCAGTGGTAATACCTTCTCCAAGTCTGCTGTATCCAGGCTTTTCAGTATTCTGCGAGTTTGAATGAGATTCCTCCTCATCCTTCTAAACTCCATTGAGTATATACCTGCAGTCCTCAAACTCTCTTCACAACCAGGCCCTTCATCCCCAGGATCATTCTTGTAAATCTCCTCATGGTTCCTTAATTGTGGGGCTCAAAACCGCCCATAGTATTCCAAACGGCGTCTGACCAGAACTCAGATATAGCCTCAGCAGAACACAGCTGCACTTGTATTCTAGCCCTCTCAAAATGAATGCTAACCTTGTATTTATCTTCCTAACTGCCAACAGAATCTGCATGTTAACCTTAAGAGATTGCTGAATGAAGACTCCCAAGTCCCTTAGTGCTTCAGAGTTCCAAAGCCTCTCCCTGTTTAAAAAATAGTCTATGCCTTTATCCTTCCTACCAAAGTACAAAATCTTCCACTTTCCCACGTCGTATTCCATCTACCGCTTCGTTGCGCACACTCCTAATCTATCCAGGTCCTTCTGCAGCCTTCATGCCTCCTTAGCACCACTTGTCCCTCCACCTATCTTTGTGTCATCTGCAAATCTAGCAACAATGCCCTGAGTACCTGTGCCCAGATTGTTAATGAATAACATAAATAGTTGTGATCCCAACACAGATCCCTGCTGAACCCGGCTAGTCACTGGCTGCCTTCCTTTATTCTCATTCTCAGTCTCCTGCTAGTCAGCCGATGCGCTATCCATGCCTGTACGTTGCCCCTAACACCATTATCTTTACTTTGTTGCAGCCTCCTGTGCCACGCCCTGTCAAATGCTTTCTGGAAATCCAAACAGATCATGTCTACTGGCTCCTTTTCATCTAATTTACTTGTTAACGACCTCTAAGAACTCTATCTGATTGGATAGGCATACCCTCTCCTTGATGAAGCTGTGCTGACTCAGCTTTATTTTACCATGCATTTCCAAGTACCCCGTAATCTGATGTTTAGTAACGGACTTAATAATGGGTGAACCTCTTTTAGGATTTTACAGTTGTTGCCTTATAACCAGATGCATCAGAATGACATGTGCTTGATTTTTATTGCTCCCATTTTCTCAGTCCACATGGAAGCACCTAGCCATAGACCTTATCAATGGGCATTGCACGGTTATAATATCTTCTTTGGTACTATTCTGTACAGAATTGCATTTAATTTCAGTACAGAAGATAATTTTGCCTAACTAATCAAATGCTTCAGTAAAGCCTCTCCCTCACCCCTTTCCTTCTCTTCCTTTTTCCCCCTCACGTATTTTTGTCAGAACGACTCCTCATGGTAGCAAGTCCTTCCCATATTCTAACCACTTTCTAGGTAAAAATGTTTTTCCTGAATTGAATTTATTAATGTCTGTCTCATATTGATGGTTCCTAAGTTTTTGCTTCCCTAAGATTTTTTGAATTATGAATCTCGTCATAAACAGTGCAGTGAACATACAATAAAACAAATGGTTTTGAGAAGTCACTGCCCATTATCAGCTTCCAGTTAAGGACGAGTTTAGTTTGTTGAGAATAAGAGAATATGGTATCATTTTGATTTCGTCACGTAAATTAGTTAATTTTTCACACTTTGAACGATATGAACTTTATATCAAAGTTGTCAATGAATTTGTTTATTGAATTGAATTAACTTTATTGTCACGTATTCAAATGAGTGCATTGAAAAGGTTACAAGTCACCACTTACAGCATCACCTTAGGTACGAGATAACTAGATATAGATTCCTCAGTGTACGTTCTTATGAAAAGAAAATTAGAAAAATAAAGAAATATAAAGGTAGTACTGCAGATCGTAGGAATAAATTAGAAAATAGAGAAATAAAAATTCAGTAAATTGGCCCTTCCAGCAAATACATACTGGCACCTAGCCTCCAGTTTGCACCAGGCTATGACTCCTGACCGCACCTGGCTTCTCAGTGCTCTCCGGGCCGGGAAACTGCTCTGGAATCGCTTCAAGGCCAGAAATCCACGCTTAGGACATACCGGGTCAAGAGAACATCACTCTGGGATGGGAGACTGCCACACTGGGCCAAGAGGACATCAAGTGGGCTGAGAGAACACCTCACCAGGTCCATGCTGAGGCCAGGAGTCTGAGGCCAAAAAGAAAGAAGAGAGAAGAAGAAGAGAAAAAGCATAAGAGAGAGAAAGCAAGAGGAAATGGATGGAGGGGATGACCCCTGCCTGAAGCGTCCTACTGTGACTGCCATTTTGGATTTACTGTTACAATCTTTGTAAATTTAGCTGTTGGAAAAAATGATATGAATTGCCAGTGGTCAATAAAAAGGCTGTGTACAGGATTTCACATTTTCAGGCTTCTGCTGCAACAAGATAAAGATAGTATTGACTCAACATTACGACATTACTTTGAAAGAAACTTATGTTTTAAAACCTAGAAAGGTACTTTCAGCTTTAATTTTTACTACAACCCAAAATTCTACGCTCCAGTTGTAGTTTAAATGGTCTCTTAGGTAGATGTTCAATTTCCTAGAACCAGTCCAAAGTAATTCTTGGTTCCAAAGAATTTAGCTCTATTATTTCCTTTTCTCAACCTTGTAACCTTAACCCCAGAATTAGTTTTAACAGTTAGTGATGAACTGGAGATTCCTTCCATGAACTAAAGCTAGGAGAATCTACACTCTTGTTTAAATTCCCCAGTCTTTTCAATCTGGGCTCCCATTAGCATTCCTGGTGTAGCATGGAGACTTTCTTCCTCTATTTCTCTTCTGGATCCTGGCATAGTCACCTATCTGTGGAATTTGGGGATGTCTTTAAGGAGAGTGAGTAATCTGCTTGTACAATTTCTATGCACCCTACTGTTTTAAGCCATTTATATGCTGACATGAATCACATGGATCATGCACCTAAATATGAATGCAGATTACATATCCTTTAAGTCACAACTCCATTCTATCATTAATTAAATAGACATTTAAAGTATAACTGTTACAAAATGTAACATTCTTCACACTTTTCTGGGACTTTGGAGATGATCGCCTATCAATTCAGGATACAGAAGCTATAGAAGTACAAGTGAGTGAGCAGGGGTGTTGCCCTTTTGATGAGGGAGGACATAAAGACGGTGCTTAGAGAGGATATTCTTAAAGGGTCATCAAATGAGGCCATATTGTTAGAACTTAGAAACAAGAAGCGGGTGGTCACTCTTTTGAGACTGTATTGAATACCCACAAATAGCCAGTGGGTACTAGAGGAGTAGATGCATAGAGAGATTGCAGATACCTGTAAGAATAACAGCCTTATTGGTTAGAGAGTTTCGTTGCCCCTGTATTGACTGGGCCACCCAGGGTGTAAAAGGTCTGGACAGAGTGGAATTTGTCAGACAGTCAGAGACTTTTCTCCCAGGCAGAAATGACTAATACAAGGGGCCTAATTTTAAGCTGATTGGAGGAAGACATAAAGGGAGATGTCAAAGGTAGGTTCACTGTGTGGTGGACGTGTGGAATGCACTGCCGGCAGTGTTAGTGGAGTCAGATACTCGAGAGACTTTTAGGCGACTCTTGGATAGGCACGTGGAGGACAGTACAATGTAGGGTATGCAGGGTAGATTGATCTTAGGCTAATAGATCAGCGCAACGTTTTGGGCCGAAGAGCCTGTATTGTGCTGTGCTGTTTCTATGTTCTAAATGTGTCCAAGAAAGTTTCAACATCAATATGTCAAGAGCCCTACTTGGGAGAGTGCAGTGCTGGACCTCCTGTTAGGAAACAAGGTCAGGCAAGTGACTGAAGTGTCAATCAGAGAGCACTTTGGAACCAGTGAGCATTACTCTCTTAGTTTTAACATAGTTATTGAAAAAGATAGTACAGGTCCACAGGGCAAGGTGCTGAACTGCAGCAGTGCCAATTTTGAAGCCATTAAACAGAATCTAGCAGAGGTCAATTGGATGAGTCTGCTTGAAGGAAAAGGAATGACTGGCAAATGGGAGGCTTTTAAACATGTGGTATCAGCAGTCCAGGGACAATATGTTAGGGTGAAGGGAAAAGCTGGCAGGTTTAAGGGTCCCTGACTGACAAGGGATATTGAGGCTCTGGTCAGGAAAGAGAAGAAGGTGTCCATTGGGTTCAAGCTATTCGGTTTAATTGATTCCCTAGATGACTATAAAAATGAGGGAGCACACTCGAGGGAAATCAGAAGAGCAAAAAGAGAGTATGAGATGGATCTGGCATTGAGGATAAAGATAATCCCAAGTGGCTAGGGAGAGAATAGCCCCCCTTAAAGATTAGCCTGGCCGTCTTTGTATGAAGCCACAGGAGATGGGGAGATTTTAATGAACGTTTCCGCTTAGTGTTACTGAGGACAGAATCATAGATGCTAAGGTAATAAGGGAAACAAGTGGGCATGTTTTGGACCACACATAAGTTTGCAGCTTTAGATCTCAATAAGGTGGATAAATCCCCTGGGCCTGATCCAGTCCATTCTCGAACATTGTGGGAGGCTAGGGAAGGAATTGCAGAGGCCCTTGCAAAGATTTTTGCTTCATTTTTAGCCACCGATGAAGTTCTGGAAGGTGCCTACTGTTGTTCAATTGTTTAAGAAAGGTAGTAAAGATAAGCCAGGGAATTACTGGCCAGTGAACCTCATATCAGTCATGGACAGGTTATTTGAAGAGGATCAATGGACATCTAGATAGTCAAGGTCTGATGAGGATAGCATGGATTTGTGCATGGGAAGTCACGTCTGACAAATCTTTGAGTTTTTCAAAGAAGTAACCAAGAGGACAGATGAGCTTAGGGCACTGGATGTTGTCTGTATGGACTTTAGTAAAGCCTTTGACAAGGTCCCACGAGGCAGGCTAGTCATAAAAGTTAGGTTGCATGGGATCCAGGGAGAGCTAGCTAATCGTATTCAAAGACAACACAGTGTGGAGCTGGAAGAGCACAACAGGTCAGACAGCATTAGAGAACCAGGAAAATTGATGTTTTGGGTTGGGACCCTTCTACCATTTTCAGCTGCCTGGCCTGCTGTGCACCTTCAGCTCCACACTGTGTTATCGCTGACTCCAGCAATGGCAGTTCTTACTAAGATTCAATATCGGCTAGATGGAGGGAAGCAGAGGATGTTAGTTGAAGGTTGTTTCTCAGACTGGAAACCTGTGACTAGTGGTGTGCCACAGGAGTCAGTGCTGGGACCTTCGTTATTTGTTATTTACATAAATGATCTGGATGTGAATGTACAAGGCATGAATGGTAAGCTTGCGGACGATACAAAATTTAGAGATATCGTTGATAGTGAGAAAGATTATCAAAAATTACAGAGGAATCTTGATCACATGGGGAAGTGGTCTGAGGATTGGCAAATGCTTTTCAATATAGATGAGTGTGAGGTGTTGCAGTTTGGAAAGTCAAAACCAAGGTAGGACTTGTACAGCAAATGGTAAGGTCCTGAGGAGTATAAAATGTGAGGCTGGATGAACACAGCAGGCCAAGCAGCATCTCAGGAGCACAAAAGCTGACGTTTCGGGCCTAGACCCTTCATCAGAGAGGGGGATGGGGGGAGGGAACTGGAATAAATAGGGAGAGAGGGGGAGGCGGACCGAAGATGGAGAGTAAAGAAGATAGGTGGAGAGGGTGTAGGTGGGGAGGTAGGGAGGGGATAGGTCAGTCCAGGGAAGACGGACAGGTCAAGGAGGTGGGATGAGGTTAGTAGGTAGCTGGGGGTGCGGCTTGGGGTGGGAGGAAGGGATGGGTGAGAGGAAGAACCGGTTAGGGAGGCAGAGACAGGTTGGACTGGTTTTGGGATGCAGTGGGTGGGGGGGAAGAGCTGGGCTGGTTGTGTGGTGCAGTGGGGGGAGGGGATGAACTGGGCTGGTTTCGGGATGCAGTGGGGGAAGGGGAGATTTTGAAACTGGTGAAGTCCACATTGATACCATATGGCTGCAGGGTTCCCAGGCGGAATAAGAGTTGCTGTTCCTGCAACCTTCGGGTGGCATCATTGTGGCAGTGCAGGAGGCCCATGATGGACATGTCATCAAGAGAATGGGAGGGGGAGTGGAAATGGTTTGCGACTGGGAGGTGCAGTTGTTTGTTGCGAACTGAGCGGAGGTGTTCTGCAAAGCGGTCCCCAAGCCTCCGCTTGGTTTCCCCAATGTAGAGAAAGCCGCACCGGGTACAGTGGATGCAGTATACCACATTGGCAGATGTGCAGGTGAACCTCTGCTTAATGTGGAATGTCATCTTGGGGCCTGGGATGGGGGTGAGGGAGGTGGTGTGGGGACAAGTGTAGCATTTCCTGCGGTTGCAGGGGAAGGTGCCGGGTGTGGTGGGGTTGGAGGGCAGTGTGGAGCGAACAAGGGAGTCACGGAGAGAGTGGTCTCTCCGGAAAGCAGACAGGGGTGGGGATGGAAAAATGTCTTGGGTGGTGGGGTCGGATTGTAAATGGCGGAAGTGTCGGAGGATTATCCTCCGACACTTCCGCCATTTACAATCCGACCCCACCACCCAAGACATTTTTCCATCCCCACCCCTGTCTGCTTTCCGGAGAGACCACTCTCTCCGTGACTCCCTTGTTCGCTCCACACTGCCCTCCAACCCCACCACACCCGGCACCTTCCCCTGCAACCGCAGGAAATGCTACACTTGTCCCCACACCACCTCCCTCACCCCCATCCCAGGCCCCAAGATGACATTCCACATTAAGCAGAGGTTCACCTGCACATCTGCCAATGTGGTATACTGCATCCACTGTACCCGGTGCGGCTTTCTCTACATTGGGGAAACCAAGCGGAGGCTTGGGGACCGCTTTGCAGAACACCTCCGCTCAGTTCGCAACAAACAACTGCACCTCCCAGTCGCAAACCATTTCCACTCCCCCTCCCATTCTCTTGATGACATGTCCATCATGGGCCTCCTGCACTGCCACAATGATGCCACCCGAAGGTTGCAGGAACAGCAACTCTTATTCCGCCTGGGAACCCTGCAGCCATATGGTATCAATGTGGACTTCACCAGTTTCAAAATCTCCCCTTCCCCCACTGCATCCCGAAACCAGCCCAGTTCATCCCCTCCCCCCACTGCACCACACAACCAGCCCAGCTCTTCCCCCCCACCCACTGCATCCCAAAACCAGTCCAACCTGTCTCTGCCTCCCTAACCGGTTCTTCCTCTCACCCATCCCTTCCTCCCACCCCAAGCCGCACCCCCAGCTACCTACTAACCTCATCCCACCTCCTTGACCTGTCCGTCTTCCCTGGACTGACCTATCCCCTCCCTACCTCCCCACCTACACCCTCTCCACCTATCTTCTTTACTCTCCATCTTCGGTCCGCCTCCCCCTCTCTCCCTATTTATTCCAGTTCCCTCCCCCCATCCCCCTCTCTGATGAAGGGTCTAGGCCCGAAACGTCAGCTTTTGTGCTCCTGAGATGCTGCTTGGCCTGCTGTGTTCATCCAGCCTCACATTTTATTATCTTGGAATCTCCAGCATCTGCAGTTCCCATTATCTCAGGTCCTGAGGAGTGTTGTGGATCAGAGGGACGTAAGACTATGGACACATAGATCAAGTGGACTAGGGTGGTGAAGAAGCCATTTAGAATGCTGGCCTTCATTGGTCAAGGCACTGTCTGTAGGAGTTGGGACCTTATGTTACAATTGTATAAGTCGTTGGTGAGGTTGCACTGAAAGTATTTTACAGTTTTGGTCACCCTGTTATCGGAAAGATATAGTTTAACTGGAAAGTGTTTAAAGGAGATTTACGAGGAAGTTGCCTGGATTATTCGGAGAGTTTGGCCAGGATAGACTTTATTCCTTAAAATGTAGGAGAGCGAGGGGTGACCTTATTGAGGTGTATAAAATCATGAGGGGCATAAATAGGATGAATGCATATGGCCTTTTTCCTATGGATGGGGAATTGAAAATTGGCGGATATAGGTTTAAGGTGAGAGGGGAATGACTTATGGAGGACCTGAGGTGCAATTTCTTCACGTAGAGTGGTGTGCATACGGAATGGACTGCCAGAGAAAGGCAGGTACAATAGCAACATTTAAAAAACATTTGGATAGGTACATGGATGGTGCATAATGCGGGGAGATAGGATTGTGCGCAATTTGCCAGATGCAGCAAGAAGCGGCTATCAAAGGAAACACAAATTGCAGATTTAGCCCTAATCTGTACATTTAAGCATATATAGCAGGGGGCCACAGGGTCTGGTTTACATGGAATAACATCTTGAAATACCCACATCTCTTTTCTGAAGTAATTTTGCAAATAAAAGCAGCAATATGGACCAAATGTGGGCAGTCGGAACTAGCTGAGTGGGCACTATGGTCAGTATGGACGAGTCTGGGCTGAAGGGTCTGTTTCCATGCTGTGTTACTCCATGACTCGATAACTGTAATTGTCAGCACAGATTTTCTACTATTTATTCACGGGATGTGGGCGGTTAAGAGTCAACATCTTTTCTGTGGGTCTGGAGTCACATGTAGGCAGATCAGGCAAGGATGGCGCTTTTCCTCCCTAAAGGACATTAATGAACCAGATGGGTTTTTCTGACAATCAGCAATGGATTCATAATCAGTGTTAGACTCTTAATTCCAGGTTTTCTTTTATTGATTCAAATTCCACAATCTGCTCATGTGGGATTTGAGCCTGGATTGCCAGAAGGTTATCAGGGTCACCAGGGTAACAGCCAGCGATGTTGCCACGAGGCCATTGCCTTCCCCTCAGAGGGAGATGATACTTCTACTTTTGTTTACACACATACTTTTGCACTACCTTCCCAGCAAAACAATCTGGCTCCGCAATTAAACTTTCACAACCCAAACATTCAAACCTGCTTTGGCAGAAGCCACATTGGGTGAAATGGTCATCATTCTATATATAAGCATTATTGCTCCATATCACCCTAAAATAAATGTTGTCCCAAACTCGGCAATCACATAAAACCTCATAAGATAACAAAGTGTGTAGCTGGATGAACACAGTAGACCAAGCAGTATCTCAGGAGCACAAAAGCTGGCATTTCGGGCCTAGACCCTTCATCAGAGAGGGGGTTGGGGAGAGGGTTCTGGAATAAATAGGGAGACGGGGAGGCGGACGGAAGATCCCTCTCTGATGACCCTCTCCCCATCCCCCTCTCTGATGAAGGGTCTAGGCCCGAAACGTCAGCTTTTGTGCTCCTGAGTTCCTGCTTGGCCTGCTGTGTTCATCCAGCTACACACTTCGTTATCTTGGATTCTCCAGCATCTGCAGTTCCCTTTATCACATAAAACCTCATGTTTGTTACATGCATGCATATCACTGTAGTATCTGGAAATGTTGTTTTGTTGGTAATATGGAAGAAATTGTTTTGAGGCTTCCTAGTGTATTTCTGCTTTTATTTCCAAAACTACTTCAGAAAAGAGATGTGGGCATTTCAAGATGTCATTCCATGTAAACCAGGCCCTGTGATCCCCTGCTGTATATGCTTAAATATATAAATTAGGGCTGAATCTACAATTTGCGTTTCCTTTGACTACTGCTTCTTGCTGCATCTGGCAAATTGTGCAGTCAGTCCTATCTCACCTGCATTATTTCTCCAACTTTGAAGTGCTGAATAATATTGTTAAGTTATGCAGTTATATCATGCAAAATGAGACTGGAATAAGAACAGTAGCAACTCCATTATCGGTAGCTATTTATGTTGAGTGAAACTTCCGAGATAGAAGTGGGATCTAAACCGTTTCCTGGACTGTAATTCTATGTGCTATATCAGGTGCCTTGCACTGGTGTTAAAATCAGTCTTGTTGTAAACTGAGTTTGTGCCATATCACATCTGTACTAGCTGCTGACTGTGCATGAAGCTAATATGCTGAAGTCTGTTTATTCATGCAAGTTGAACCTTACACCCCCTTCTCTACCCCTCCCTCCTGAGATTTAACTTGATGAATCCTCAATATCAGAAACAAATACCGGCATGATTGATTTGAAGGTTGTTTCTGAGCAGCTTACACTCCTCATGAATGCTGGGGGCAGGACAGGACCCTCTGTGTGGTGAGACATCTTACTGTGGTGCAGGGGTTAAGGATTCCTTTTAGAATATTTCGAAGAGCTCACCTTTTCTCTTCCTGTATAATGCAGGTATAAATGTGATGAATGGCACTGTTGCATTTGAATGATATATCCTAGATTTGCTAGATACCCTCCAGACCTGAACCTTATTTCGTCTCTCATACCTGGCTAGATCAAGAACATTTCAGACTTTAAAAATAGGTCCACCATCTTTAAAAGTTGCTGGCAACAAATCTCAAATGTACAGATCACCTCTGCTTAAAATGCTAAATATATTTAGCTTGGTAGGACTGGACTAGATCTGTAATTATACCATTGAAAAACCTTGCTGCACCTTCAGCAAGTGCTTATTTCAGTTGTCTTTTCGGTCTTCTATCGCACTCACATTAAATATTTAATATGAATGCTTGAAGAAGTTCTATCTGTTGCCTCTCTGTGCTGAATGGCTGCTTTAGTTTTTCCAAAAACAGTGGAAGTTGTAGTTGCAGCTTCTCAGATAGATCTTTGCAAACGTGCAACAGTCTTATATCATGTCATAGAGTAATACAGCTCGGAAACAAACCTTCAATCCAATTCACCTGTTTCAACCAAATGCCCTAAACTGATCTAGTCCCATTTGCCAGCATTTCACCAGTGTCCCTTGAAACCCTTCTTATTCATGTACCAGACCAAATGCCTTTTAAATGTAAGAGATTACAAAGTGTGGAGCTGGATGAACACAGCAGGCCAAGCATCATCTTAGGAGCACGAAAGCTGACACTTCAGGCCTTGACCCTTCTTCAGAAAAGGGGGATGGGGAGAGGATTCTGAAATAAATAGGGAGAGAGGGGGAGGTGGACCGAAGATGGATAGAGGAGAAGATAAGTGGAGAGGAGAGTATGGGTGGGGAGGTGGGGAGGGGATAGGTCAGTCCGGGGAGGACGGACCTGTCAAGGGGGCGAGATCAGGTTAGTAGGTAGGAAATTGAGGTGCGGTTTGAGGTGAGAGGAAGAACAGGTTAGGGAGGCGGGGATGAGCTGGGCTGGTTTTGGGATGCAGTCGGGGGAGGGGAGATTTTGAAGCTGGTGAAATCCACATTGAAACCATTGGGCTGCAGGGCTCCCAAGCGGAATATGAGTTTCTGTTCCTGCAACCTATGGGTGGCATCATTATGGCACTGCAGGAGGCCCAGAGTGGACATTTCGTCTAAGGAATGGGAGGGGGAGTTGAAATGGTTCGCGCCTGGGAGGTGCAGTTGTTTATTGCGAACTGAGCGGAGGTGTTCTACAAAGCAGTCCCCAGGCCTTAGCTTGGTTTCCCCAATGTAGAGGAAGCCACAGTGGATACAGTATACCACATTGGCGGATGTGCAGGTGAACATCTGCTTGATGTGGAAAGTCATCTTGGGACCTGGGATGAGGGTGCGAGAGGAGGAGTAGGGGCAGGTGTAGCACTTCCTGCAGTTGCAGGGGCAAGTGCCGGGTGTGGTGGGGTTGGAGGGGGAGCATGTGGCGGACAAGGGCGTCGTGGAGAGAGTGGTCTCTCCGGAAGGCAGACGAGGCTGGGTTTGGACAAATGTCTTTCGTGGTGAGTTCGGATTGTAGATGGAGGAAGTGTTGGAGGATGATTCATTGTAATTGCCTTTTGAATGTTGTAATCCTGAGTAAGGTCGCCCCACAGCCTCCGGTCCAGGGAACAAAGCACCAGCCGTTTCAACCTCTCTATAGCTCAAATGCTCCAATTCTGGCCACATCCTCGTCAGTCATTTATCTCTTCAATCATAGAAACTCTCAATACAGAAAAAGGCTAGTTAGCTTAACATGCTTCTCCATCCATCTCACTGCCATCTACTTTAGACCCATCACAATACAACTAATCTTCCTCAGATAAGCCTCCAGTCAACTTCTCGAAATTCTGCTGGAGTCTGACTCTTTCACACTTTGAGGTCAGAACTATTCACTGTGAAGAAATTCTGGTGATTTTTGACCATTGTTTCAAATATATTGCCTCAGGTTACTGATCCCCTTATAGAGGAGACAGTTCCCCCTTATTTCTAACACAATGTAAATGTTCAGGTTTCCTGTAAACCTTATCTGCCTTGAGAACAATCCCAGCAATGCCAGTTTCTTCAGAGTTCCCTCATTCTCTTTGAACTTTCCAGTGCTTATCGTCCCCGAGTGTCTGTATTCTGAACCCCTGTCTTCCTCACGTCACGTTTCTGCTGTGCCCCATTTTTGATTTGGAAATATTAATGTTTTGATGCGAATCTATAATGGTATCGTGTAAATGAAACAATTGCATGACTTGTATCCCCTCCTTTCTTTGCCCTCTGTCTGTGCACTTTCCCTCCCTGTCTGCCCATGTGGATGTTTGAGGGAGTGAGCCTTTCCCTCCACCCTTCCTGTGTGGACTTCTTGTTCCACCTAACCTTCAGAACCCCCCTCTCCCTTGTGCCCCTCTCCCCTGCAATCCACTTTTTCTCCATCTACATCAGTGTTATACACACTCTCTCCTGTGTGCCAAGGGGTTGGTCAAGATTATGCAGCTTGTGTTGCATGCAACCAATAGAATTCAAGGATACAGTCAGTATTTACCCATTGAATAAACACAGTGAAACACATACTATCACCCCTGTTGGAAATATGGCTACTATCAGGAAACTCTCTTATTGCCAAGTTGTATAATTGAGTATGTATAGCACAATGCTTTGAATTGTGCAGGAATGATTTGTGCTTTGGAAGTGTGAGATCGTGATTGTTGGTTTACAGAAGGTTTAGTGCATTATTCTGTAAACTGTGTGGTGAAACTCATTGAGAAGCATTCTCTTTTTACTGGTTAAAGGTGTACCTGCTGAATTTTTCCTGTCTGGTTTGTTGTCTCTTATATTAAAAAGTATGCTGCTAAATGGCTGTTAATAATTTGCCCTTCATTAATTGAAGTATTTGTGCTACTAATTTTTAAAATCATCGTCAACTACCTGTCTCAGTTCACAATTACTAACACTATTGATCTGTCATCCATGCAGTGTTGTTGAGGTAATGGTCAAAAAACTTCTAACAGCCCTTGGGTATGAATGGCACTTCTTTGATTTTCTGCATGTTAGTTCAGTTGCTGTAGTCTAGAAGACACGTTGATGTTGTGTGGCATCCCCTTCTCATGCCCTCATGGCATAGTGCAATCCCATATTTTTGCACGTTCCGGTCCACTGTCTATAGGATAGCATGCCTTGACAGTTTGAGCAACATTAGTTCATTTATGTATCGTACTTCTTTGTGTTGGTGCGTATTTATGTAGTTGTTTTGTTGAAATTATGTAACATGGATGTATTTCTATTCAAATGAAATTGCAGCCAAATATGTCTCTCTTATCAGCTCTCAACTAGAGGAAAGGCACTTTGTTTTTTTTAGTACCAATGTTTATTTTAGATTAATGAGCACTTGTAGTAATAAAGTCAGGAACAAAAAAATGTTGACTGAGATTAGTTTTCAGAGCTCTTTACATCTTGAGATATATTTTAACCTTTTTTAACCATTTCAGAAGTATTCCCTTGAAGCAGGAGTAATCAGTTCATTGCATATAGCTGATCACTGATTAGGCTCCTATTGTATTAGGCCATTAAGGAAAGATGTTCAGAGAGATTTACAAGCATGTTACTGTTGGTGGGTTTGAGCTATAGGGAAGACACTGGGGCTGGGGCTATTTTCCCTGTAGCGCTAAAGGCTTTTTTAGAATTTTATAAAATCATGAGGGGCATGGATGGGGTGAATAGCCAAGGTCTTTTTCCCAGGGTAGGGGTGCCCAAAACTAGATGAGAGGGGAAGGATTTATAAGGGACTTAAAGGGCAACTTTCCTCATGCAGAGGGTGGTATCAGTATGAAATGAGCTGCCAGAGAAGGTGGTGGAGACAGGGACAGTTACAACATTTGAAAGGCATCTGGATGGGTACATGAATAGGAAGAGTTTAGAGGGATATGGGCCAAATGCTGGCAAATGGGACTAGAGTAATTTAGGATATCTAGTCAGCATGGACGAGCTGGACCCCAGGGCCAGTTTCTAAGCTATGCGCGTCCATGACTCTGTTCTGTTTCCTGTCATCTTTAGTTATATGTTGCATCACTATCCATGAACACCTGAGTTAGAAGGAGCAGGAGTTGGCCAATTGGTGCTTCAAGCCTGCTTTGCCTTTCATTTGAGTCATGCCTGATCTGATTTTAATCTCAATTCCATAATTCCACTTAGCCCTAAAACCTTTCAGTCCCTGGCTTATCAAGGATCTCTTCATTTCTGCTTTAAAAATAGCCAAAGACTCTGCCTTTTAAGGAAGAGTGTGCCAAAGACTCGTGACTTTCCGAGGAGGGAAGAAAATCTGCATCATCTCCATTTTCAGTGGGTGACCTTTGATTTTTTTAGTACAGTGATCCCTAGCTCTCTCACAAGAGGAAACATTGTCTCCGTATCTCCCCTGTCAAGTCGCCCACGGATGGTCTATGTTTCAATCAAATCGCCTCGTACTATCTGAACTCCAGTGGATACAAACCTAGCCTGTCTAACCTATCTTCTATTCACAGTCAACTTGTTCCAAGTATTAGTCCAGTAAACATGCTATGATCTGCCTCCAATGCATTTTTATCCTTCTTTAAAGTGACCGGTACTGTGCCCAGTACTCTAGGTCTGGTCTCACCAATGCTGTGTAACTGAGGCTTAATCCTTTAATTTGTGTTCAATTCCCCTGCAATAAATAAGTGCATTCTATTTGCTTTCCCAATTACTTGTAGCTTTGTACTAACCTTTTGTAAACATCTGAGCTCTGCAATCTCCCACCACAAAGGTGATATGCTTCATTTTTATTCTTCCTATCAAATGAAACAAAAATTATGTTCCCACATCATACTATACTTGCCCTTATTAGTCAGTGCCTTGAGCAGAGGAGTTGGGAGGTCACGGTGAGGCTGCACAGGACATTGGTTAGACCACATTTGGAATACTGTGTGCAATTCCCTGCTATAGAAAGGATGTTGAGAAAGTTGAAAAGGCTTTCAGAAAAGATTTATAAGGATGTTTCCAGGTTTGGACTAGAGGGAGAGACTGAACAGGTTGGGGCTATTTTCCCTGGAGTATCAAAGGCCAAGGCGTGACCTTCTAAATCATATAAAATCATGCGGGGCATGTTGAGGGTATGATCTCTTCCCTGCAGTGGGGCAGTCAAAAACTAGACACCGTAGTACTTCGAGCTCCTGTCCCTCTCCCCAGTCCTGAGGAAGGGCCCTGACCCGAAATGTCAACTTTCCTGCTCTCAGATGCTGTCTGACGTGCTGTGTTCCTCCAGCTCCATGTTTTATCAACTCCAAATTGATCTCTTTGTGGTTGGTAAGGAGCTTGGAGATTGATGCAGTTGTCATCAGTCATGGGGGTTCCAGTGATATAGGTAAGGCTGAGAATGACATTCTGTTGAGATGGCATGAGCACAGTAAGGGACTAAGCTAAAAATCAGAGCCCTGAAGATGACATTTCAGGGCAGGACCCTTCTTCAGCACTGGGGAGGGGGACAGGAGCTCTAAGTGCTATGCTGTTTAGTTTTTGACTGCCCTACCGCAGGGAAAAGATCTTACCCTAACCATGCCCCTCATGATTTTGATGATGCTCCCTGGATTATTACCTGAGGCACGAATAAGTTGGCATAAAGAAGATCAGAGAGTTGAAAATGTGACTTAGACAGGTGTAGGGACACATATTTTGGGGAAACAGGGAGCCATCCCATTGAGATAGCTTTCCATTGAATTGAGTTGCGATCAGTGTTCTGGTGAACCCTAATCAACACCAAGGTTGTAAAGAAAAGGCTTTACAGTAACTAGCATGGAGGAGTATTCACGTGAGGAAATAGTTAGAAAGTGAAAGACAAAGTGCAAGGCAATAATGCAGGATGACCATGTAGGTATTGGTAACCAGAATGTGACCAGAGGGGACAGAACATGTAGGCGTAAGAGTGTATTGACAAATAAGGTCAATGTAGGTGAATTTCAAAAAAGTTTTCAGAAACCTGTTTTTGAATTTCAGAATCAGAGAATCCAACAGACGTTATAGTGCAGAAGACGCCGCTTGGCCCATTGTGCCTGCATTGTTTCCATCACCTAATTCCAATCTCCAGCCTTTTCCCTGTATCTCTGCATATATTTCTATCCAAATAATCATCTAATGTCCTCTTGAATGCCTTAATTGAACTTGCTTCCACCATATTTCCAGGTAGTGTATTCCATGCTCTTAACTGCTCACTGTGAAAAAAGTTTTTTTGTTACATCATCCTTTCTTCTTTTGCACTTTGCTTTAGATCTCCATGCTCTCATTTTTCCTTCTTTTTACAGACAGGAATAGCTTCTCCCTATCTAGTGTATCCAGCCTACTTATAATCTTGAAAACCTCGATCAAACCTTCTCTCAGCCGCCTTCTCTCCAGGGGAAACGGCCCTAACTACTTTGGTCTGTCCTTATCACTGAAATTTCTCATTCCCGAAACCATTTTGTAAATTGCTTCTGCACACTGCCCAGTGAATCCATATCCTTAGTGGTTAGTACTGCTGCCTCACAACACGAAGGACCCAGGTTCGATTCCAGCCTTGGGCAGCTGTCTGTGTGGAGTTTGCACATTCTCCCTGTGTCTACGTCGGTTTCTTCTGGGTGCTCCAGTTTCCTCCCACAGTCCAAAGATGTGCAGGTTAGGAGCATAGACCATGCTGTATTGACCACAGTGTCTAGGGTGGGAATTGCAGAGATAGGTTTGGGGGTCAGCCCGGGTGGGATGCTCCTTGGAGAGTCAGTGTGGACTCTATGGGCCAAATGGCTTGCTTCCAAATTGTAGGGATCCTATTGATTTTCTATGAACTTAAAATGAGGCATGTACAACTGTACACAATACTCCAGCTCAGTGTCTTGTACTAGTTTAACATCATCTTCCTGCTCTTGCAGTTTATATCCCTATTACTAAAGCTGAGAGCATTGTAAGCTTTATTAACTGCTCCCTTCATCTGTACTCCCACCTTCAATGATCTGTGCACAAAATTGCACCAAAGTTTCTCTGCTTCTGCATCTCCTTCAGAATTGTACTGCCTATTTTATATTATCTTTCAATGTTCTTCTGACCAAAGTGCATCACCGAACACTTCTCTTTATTGACCTACATCTGCCACCCATCCACCCATTTAACTAACTTGTCAGTGTTCTTTTGGAGTTTCACATTGTCCTGTTCCCAGTTTGCACTTCTTCCAAATTTAGTTTTATCTGCAAAGTTTGAATTTGCCCTTTGTGCATTAGGATCTATTTCATTGATATATATCAAAGGAAAAACAAGAGTCCCAAAACTGACCCTGGGAAACTCCAATACAAGCCTTCCTGTAGCCTGAAAAATATCCATTGACCATTACTGTGTTTCCTATCACTCATCCAATTTTGTATCCACATAACCACCATCCCTTTTATAACATGACCTATAACATTCCTCAAGTCTTCCGTGGCACATCAATAGCATTATCCTAATCAAGGTTTTTTGTTTTTTTTTTAGTCAAAAATATAGTTTGTTCATAAAAATGATCCGGGCAACTGCGAGGTGATGCATTTTGGAAGATCAAATTCAAGGGCGAACTATACAGTAAATGGAAAAGTCCTAGGAAAAATTGATGAACAGAGAGATCTGGGTGTTCAGGTCCATTGTTACCTGAAGGTGACAATGCAGGTCAATAGGGTGGTCCAGAAGGCATATGGCATGCTTTCCTTCATTGGGCGGGGTATTGAGTACAAGAGTTGGCAGGTCATGTTGCAGTTGTATAGGACTTTGGTTCGGCCACATTTGGAGTACTGTGTGCAGTTCTGGTCGCCACATTACCAAAAGGATGTGGATGCTTTGGAGAGGGTGCAGAGGAGGTTCAGCGGGATGTTGCCTGGTATGGAGGGTGCTAGCTATGAAGAGAGGTTGAGTACATTAGGATTATTTTCATTAGAAAAACGGAGATTGAGGGGGGACCTGATTGAGGTCTACAAAATCATGAGGGGTATAGACAGGGTGGATAGCAAGAAGCTTTTTCCCCAGAGTGGGGGACTCAATTACTAGGGGTCATGAGTTCAAAGTGAGAGGAGGAAAGTTTAAGGGAGATATGTGTGGAAAGTTCTTTACGCAGAGGGTGGTGGGCGCCTGGAACGCGTTGCCAGCAGAGGTGGTAGACGCAGACACGTTAGCGTCTTTAAAGATATATTTGGACAGGTACATGGATGGGCAGGGAGCAAATGGACACTGACCGTTAGAACATAGATGACAGGTTAGACATAGGATCTTGATCGGCGCAGGCTTGGAGGGCTGAAGGGCCTGTTCCTGTGCAATAATTTTCTTTGTTCTTTGTTCTCTGTAAGTACATACAAATATTCTAAATTGTTTGGTACAGTCTTTGCAGGTAAAGAAAATGAGCAGAGCATTAAAATTTTGACATTACTCCGAGCTTCTACGAGTTGTCAAAAAAGGCATTTTCTGCTTTCTATTAGGAAACTAGTCCTGTTCATTTTGAGGCGCTGAATGTGTCTGACAACTGAGCGGGCCCCCATTATACTTTGCTGAAATCTTGCATGGTGGTCTTTCCCTATTGCATCTTAGTGGCAGCTGCCCTAAGCTTTAGTGCTTTCATTAGCAAGCAGTCCTGGGCCTTGGAATGCGCCAGTCTGCAACACTCATTCAGGGTTAACTCCTTGTTCTGGAAGACCAACAAGGTTCAGGCTGACCAGAGAGTATCTTTCACCGAGTTGATGGTCCCCATATTTGTATTGGTGTGCATCCTGGGTAACAGTATGTAGAGCACCGAGTCCTGCATCACGGAGCTGCGCTGGATGAACCTTGACAAAATTCACTGTGTGACTCTCCAGACCATTTTTTGCAAAGGCACACTGCAGAAAGAGATGTGTGGCAGTCTTATCACCAGTGCAGCCTCTTTGACGACAGTGTGGGTGACAGAGTCCAGCCGTATGTGAAGTATCTTACTGACAGTGCTCTTCTCACCACCAGTCAAGTGATGCCTCGGTGCATGTTTAAAAAGTTGTGGTGATGAGGCATTCTGACAAATGACTTTGACAGTCTGCTCTGGGAACTGTGCGACAGGGTCCACCCTCTCCTTTTTCAGCCGGGTATCGAAGATGCTGTGTGCTGACCACTTCCTGATGGACTTGAGGTCAAAGATGCTTTTCTTTGCATATCTTTCCATGAAGGGCAGGTGATATAGAACGGTCCAAATGACGCTTGGTATTTGCATGCCAAGGATCAACGCGCAGCCTGATGCAGCTGTACACAAAAGTGGCCATTAAGAAGAGGATGGCATTGGAGCGCATTCTCCCCCCTCTACCTCTTTATCCAGTCTCTCTTCTCTCCCTCCCCTCCCCCCCGTCTCCTCACATCCAGTTTTGTACATTGTGTCCCTGTGGTCACAGTCCATCTTAAACTTCAGATGAAATGGAAGGTGATATGTGTGGCTGCTAAGGTGTTAGTTCTTCAAAATGCTTCATGTTCATTAAATATGATTTCCTCTTTAGAAATCTAGGTTGATTCTTCCTAATGAGCCCATCTTTTCTGTGTGAATACTAATTCTATCCCAAATAATTGTTTCAGTAAATTGTGCCAAAGTTAAACTGATGAGTATAATTGCTAGAATTATCCTTACAAGGTGACTTTGCACAAGGCCAAAGTGTTTGCAATCCTCCAGTCTACTGGCACCTTCCCTGAATCTAGGGAAGATTGAAAGATTGCGCAGGCGCCCCTGCAATTTCTAACCTCACTTTTTTCAAATCCTTGGATGCATCTCATCGCATCCTGGTTCCTTGTCATCTTTGGGTGTCAACAGTCCATCTAAAACTTCTTCCTTATTGATTTTGAAAACTTCCGGTCACTCTGATGTCTCCTCTAATGACGCTGTGACCTGGGCAGCAGCAGCATGTTTTTTTAGAAGGACAGATGGTGCAAAATATTTGTTTACACTTTGGCTATGCCCTGCCTCAACTTGCAAGTCTCGTTTTGGTCTCTGAATGACCTTATTTCTCCTTTAACCATTCTCTTACTGTTTACATGCCTACAAAAGACAGTATTTCCCTTTGTTAGCTGCTAGTCTTTTCTCATAGTTCCTCTTTCTCTTATTTGTCTTTTCACTTACCCCACTTTCCCTAAACACAAACTTTCAGTATTCCTGTCATTCTGACTGCTCAAAATATTCACAACAAATGAATGGTGGGGTATGTAGGGATCTGCAGTGGAGCTTCAAATGTTTATAGTCTATGTAAATAACTTTGGTGAAGGGACAGGCAGCAATGTAGCCAAATTTCCTGTTGATATGAAAATAGGGTTGGGGTAAAGGAGACAGCTTGAGTGAGTGTACCATAAAAAAATGTAAAAGAACACTAGAAAACTCAGAAGAACAGATCTATCTTGGGGTGATTGTCTACAGATTCTTGAAGATGGCAGGACATGTTAATAGAGCAGTACAGGGTTCACTGCTTTGTCAGTCGAGGCATAGATTATAAGAGCATGGTGACCTCTTATGATGCATGCACCAGGATGACAGATTTCCTTGTACTGCAGCATTCTGCAGTCTCTCTCAATTTAAGCATTATGAGACCATAAAGCCATAAGACATAGAAGCAGAACCGGACCATTCAGTCCATCGCGTCTGCTCTGGCATTTAATGAGATCATAGATTTTCTGCTTTTCTATTCCAGCTAAAGTCACAGAATCAGACAGTGCACATGTTGGAGCTGCTCAGAACTTTGGTTAGGCCACACTTGGAGCGCACTCTGCAGTTCTGGTCACCACACTGTAGGAAAGATGTGATTGCAAAGGAGGTGTTACCTGGGATGGAGTATTTCAATTATGAGAAGAGACTGGGTAAGCTTGGGTTAGGGTTGGCTCATGTTGTTTACTGTGGACTGGAGAACTTTGAGGGATGACCTGATAGAGTTGTATAACGAATGAAGGGCATGGACTGGGTGGATGGAACGAAGCTGTTCCCCTATGTTAAAGGGCTGTTAAGAAGAGGACATAATTTTACTGTGAAAGGCAGGTAGTTTAGAGGCTACTTGAAGGGAAGCTTTTTCATCCAGCAGGTGATGGGGATCTGGACTGCACTGTCTGGCAGGAGTGTGAGGCAGGTGACCTCACAAGCTTAAAAATTGTACTTGGTCAGCCTTTGAAATGTCTTATGAATCAAGGCTATGGGCCAAGTCCTGGACAGTAGATTTAGTGTATTTTTGGTAGTGCAGACTCGGTGAACTAAGGGGCCTCTTCTGTCTACCGTGTGATACTGTGACTTTAGCAGGAATGGAAAAGCAGAAATCCATGATAGCGTTAAATGTCGGAGCAGATGCGATGGACTAAGTTGCCCAGTTCTGGTTCCGTGTCTTGTGGCATTATGGTCTTACAATGTTTAAATTGAGAGAAACTGCAGAATGCTGCAGTACAAAGAAACTCGTTATTATGGTGCATGTATCATAAGAGGTCACCATGCAGGTAGGGTAAGTAATTAGGAACTGTTATAAGTGTCAAATTCGTGGTTCACGTGTTTTAATATATAACATCATTTTAGAAATGAAAGTTTCAACTGGAGAAAATCGAGGTGAATACATTTAGGGTAGTTTTGTGTTATTTGCATGTAAAATGTTTGCCCATGTTGGATTAAGCAATTAACAGGTGAAGTTGCAAGGCAAGATCATAAAACAGGAGTTGGAGATGTTGAAGCAATGTATGGCCTGTATGTGGACTTTCAGTGGGGTCATGATGTCTGCAATCCTTACAATAAGGGCAGTCCAGGGAGATGTGATATAACAAGTGTGGAGCTGGATGAACACAGCAGGCCAAGCAGCAACTTAGGAGCACAAAAGCTGACGTTTCGGGCCTAGACCCTTGTTTTGGGAGTTAAGACTAAATTACTTTAAAGCGTTAATTTAATCCAGAAGTTTGTAAAGTTCATCAAAGAAAGTGTTTTGAGTATGGGATACTTAATCTAAAGGTCAATTTGAGGTCATCCCTCGAGCAAGTTGCATTGTCATGGAATTAGGTACATCTTAAAGTTAATAAAGTGTGAAGCTGGATGAACACAGCAGGCCAAGCAGCATCTCAGGAGCACAAAAGCTGATGTTTCGGGCCTCGGCCCTTCATCAGAGACTTTCTGATGAAGGGTCAAGGCCTGAAACGTCAGCTTTTGTGCTCTTGAGATGCTGCTTGGCCTGCTGTGTTCATCCAGCTTCACACTTTATTATCCTGGATTCTCCAGCATCTGCAGTTTCCATTATCTCTGATACAGCTTAAAGTTCCCTGGTTTCGCTTTATCTAGATGTTTGCTGAGGGTGTTGCAGCTTTGACCTGGTGTGTTTTCCAGCCAACAAAGGCAGCCAAAGTAAATGCTTATTTCCAACCTGCATTATAAAAAGCTCAAAAACAGTCTTGATTTGCCAGGTTTGTTGCAGATGGGAGTTGATTCAGGTTTCAATTTGTGAACAAACAAGCTAGATGTTTGAAGCTTTTAATTTGAAGTTTGTAGGAGAATCTACAGTCGACCGTGCTGAGTGTTGCATCAAAAGAAATCAATTCTTAGAATTAGCTGGAAAGTAGTGAGAAAACAAGCAGAACAAGGGGCTCAGGCATCCATAGTCAAGAGGTAGTAAATGAAAGTCTTATCTCTGAGAATAGCTGAAACCGAGGGGCATTTACTCATTGGAATTTAGAAGAATGTGTGGTAATCTTATTGAAATAATCATTATAATTTTATAATATTCTGGGGAGACTTGTCAGGGTAGATGTTAATGTTTGTTCTTAGAGGGAGTTGGGCATGTCTTCAGCTAGGGGTTATAATTTCAAAATAAAGACACTTCCATTAAAGATTGAAATGAGGACGAATTTCTTCTTGCTGAGAGTTGTTAAATTTTGAAGTTCCCTTTCCACAGAATCGTGGAGGTTGTGCCACGAATGTATTCAAAGTTGAGTTTGTCAAATTTCGACGGTCATTGGGGTCAGGAATTCTGAGGTGGACAGGGAAGCGAAGCTCAGGCCTCAGTTCAGCCAGTCATAATAATTGGTAGAACAGCTTCAAGGGCTGAATAGTCTACTCCTCCTATTTCTTATTTTAACCACATTGCTGAGGGCCCAGATCAAATAAGGATGGGAGATTTCCTTCCCTATATGACAATTTAGTAACTTCATGGTGATGGTTTAAAAACATTAGCTCTTCATTCTTGTTCTTTCCATATATCCAGTTCACTTTTGAAAATTATGATAGAATCTGCTAATAACTCATGGTTTACAGCGGCATTGTGGTATTTCACTGGAATAGTCAGCTGACGTGAATTCAGATCATACCATGGTAGTTGGGAATTTATTTAAATTAATCAGGAATTGTCAGATCATGTCAGTAATGATGACTATGAAATTGTCATTTAAATCAAAACCTTTTGGGCAGTGCATTCCAAATCATCATAAATTGTTGTAAAATATTTTTCAACCTTCTGATATCTGCTGGTTAGTTTAAAGCCATGTCCTCTGGTTACTTTTTGATCCATTCATTGAATGTGGGCACTGTGCTCATGAGAAGGTGATTTGTGAATTGCTGTACTCACTGTTATTGGGAAGGCAGTTCCAGGTATTTGCTTAAGTGGTGTGTCTGTCTGGTGAATGGATACAGTTTCTATTTATTTATGCATTAGCATCCTTCTTAATTTTGAACACCTGTGAAATTTGACCATGGAGAATCAGCCCATGCAACTGAAATATCATGCTAATAAATCATTTCTAAGGCCTCCTGATCCATCTATCCTAAACTAAAATGCCCTAAAGCTTTTGTTTTCTTTACTGTGTTAGAAGGCAAGACTCATTTTAATAAGGATACTAATGTCAAAAAAGAATGCTCGGAAACAAGAAATTTGAGGACTAAATGAAGTGTCAGGGGAGTAGGACTAACTTGATGCTCTTTCAAAGAGCTGGCACAGGTATGATGGCCTGTTAAGCTATTGTAAGATTTTATCATTCTACAGAATATACTGTTTAATTAGGCACTGTGCAAACTGGTGCAAATTAGAATAAATGCTCCTTCTTGTAAACAGGCAAAGTCAGCCTTCCCCCGTATAGACTAATTGCAGTCATGTCTGGAATCTTCACACTTCAAATTTGTTTGTTGAGTTCTACATTCTTATTTTTTCTTTCCTCCTTCAGGATAATAGACCAGACCACGACCACTGAGATAGCTGCGTTTCCAATATATACAGTGTTATTCTGTGTCCGAGGTGTTAATGGGACTGCAGAAAGTAATTGCTTTGCATTTACTGAAAGTTACTGCAGTACTGATGAGTTCCAACTTCACGTGTTCTGCTGTGAGATCAAAGAAGCAGTAAGTACTGTATTTTAAACCTTCAATTTTGGCTTTCAAAATAAACATTGGTGCAATGCAATGTGAAAAAAAGAAACTTCAATTGTTTGTTATTTCTTTTACTTAAATCTACTGACATGTTTTACGTAAAATAATTAGAAGAATAGAAGTACTGAATTTACAAAACTCCGTCACTTCTCTCAGAGCAATGTCACAGTACAGTGACATGCAGTGAAAAACTTTGTACTATTTATGAATACACCTGCATGAAGTACACCATCCGATTGTAGCTTAAACTATAAACTGCTGAAAAGATTAACAGCAGGTAGAGAAATAGCAAAGATGAATATCAGAATTACAGTAATATTTAGATTAGGCTATTCCTCAAGTATTGGAAATAATTATTATGTTGCCTGATAAAACCTTTTTTTTGGAGATTTGGTGCATGACCTACCATGGAGTTGCCCTACTTCCCTTACCTCCCTTGTCCTACTCTGATAAATGGCAGAGAATTTGAGAATTGTGTTCAAAGAATGCTGGAAACAAGACTGGTTAGGATGAGTCAGGTGCAGTGAAGCTTTTGTCAGAATTGCATCTGCATCAGGCAATGACTAGCATAAAGTTTTCCTTCCTGAATAAAAGCCGTCTTGTTAAAACAAAAAATGTTGTTGCAAGTAGTAAGATTCAGAGCTATTTGATTGATCACCTTGCTGGTTTGTGTTTGCTCAGTTGGAGTATTGAGTAGTCAAGCTGTTAAAACCTGAGGCTGAGATTCCAAGTAAGTGAACAGATGGCAATCAGAGTGACTGTAGAGTTAACAAGCATTAGGTTATTAAAGCTACTATTTACTCGAGCCCAGTAGCCTGCCAATATATCAAATGTGAATGTAATTTCAATAGCCCTTGGAAGAATAATCTGCTGGATTTTTTTGCAGGACCTAACACTTAACATTTCCAGTCTCTGGATATTTGTTATAACATACAGTTCAATCATTAGAATTGCTTCTGAAAAACCTCATTTGTTATACGTCCCCGTTGTTGCATCTTTATAAATACCACATCCTTTCAACGACTTCCAGTTCTTTTTCTCATATGTACTAGCCATGCCTTGCCTTCAGTGTCCCACAGGAAAATATTCTCTCTTTTTCTCTCTGATTCTCTTCAATTTTGCTGTTTTGAGAAGTTTTGTGCTTTGAGTTTGCTGTCTTTCTATTGACATCAGCTTTACTTTGCCCTAATGGTAAGTAATTGTGCAGAGAACTTCCTCCTCTGTTAACTTCATACCTGCCAATTTAAAGCAACAGTTGTAATAATTATTTTATTCCTTTTAATTTTGACAATTTTGAGGAATGTGACGCTGCTTGTTCATTCAGGATGGTCTGTTAGAAATTCTCAAATGCTGGAAGAACAAGCGTGAGAACAGAATGGTTTGTTTCAAAATGTTTAGATATGAGCTTCTTTAGTTGGGCTCTTGATATGATCCTAGAAGAGACCAAGGCCACTAGGAACTAGATTTGTTCAGCAGAACTGAAGAAAATAGAAAGAAAACTGGAAAATCAGAAATAAAATTAGGAAGTGTTGGGGAAACTCATCAGGTCCGACAGTATCTGTGGAGAGAACAAAGTTGACTGGAATGATTTCTCCTCAGAATTTAGGTACTCGGAAGAAAAATCATTCTGGGCTCAAAACGTTAACTCTGTTTCTTTCTCTGCAGATGCTGCCAGACCTGTTGAGTTTCTTCACTTTCTGTCCTTATTTAAGATCTCCAGCATCCACATTAGTTTGCTTCTACTTTAACAGAATACCAGAAAATGAGGAGAAATTTAAAAAGAACTAAAGTATACAAAGTGTTAAGAACTGTGGAGAGGAATATGAAAAATAACTTGCAATAAAATTTGACAGCAACTTTTTAATGTAATTATAAGGGGAGGAGAAACCAAGCTGTTGGCCTCTGAAAGATGGATTCTGTAATCGATTATAAGGAAATGGCAGGCTTGTTTTTGTTGTTGTTTAATGAATGTAAATCCTCGGAGCCAAGTAGCTGCCATGTAACTTACGGTGGTTAGTCTGCTGCTTCGTTTGTCATGAGACCACTCCTTGGTAATGTGCAGCATTGTTTGTGTCTCTCCATAAGTGTGTATGGGATTTGTACTGGTTGTTGGCTTTGCAGGGGCCCTGGTTTGTCCTGAGCCTGTTTAATAAGAACCGTTCGCATTGTCAAAGTTCAGAGCCTGCCATTCAATGCAATGGGATTATGGCAAGGAGCTTGTTTGTGACCTTTTATGCTTCTCATTCCTTGATCAAAAGGAGTTTACTGGTAGATCTTGCTCAGTGAGGATGGAGCACTGAGACAGATGAGCAGTAGATGACTAAACAGGTCATTGTAGAGCGAGTAAATAGGGTCCAGCATAGGTGATTTCAACTTGTGGGTTTTCGTCAGCCAGGGAAGTGTGAGAGAGCGGATGTTTGTGAGGAAAGGAAGCCAGGGGATGGGTGTTGAGTGGAAGGTTCTAGTTGCATTGAATTGAATGACATGGTGTGAATGTGTATGATAACCTTTGCTATATATGCAGAATATGATGGGACAGTTGCTGAGTTCTGGACAGTATGAGCCTATGTAAATCAGTGCCTCTTGTAGATTTGCAAGATTTATGTTCTGTCTTTACAAATAGAAGAGAATAAAATACCAGTAGTAGGAGGGAATCGAAATATTAATCAAAGATTGGAACTTGCTTAATTACAAGAAATAAAAACTTGCATTGGAGCAAATGAGTCTGAAAGTAACCCAGGACTCACCAATATGTCGAACATGAGCAACTGATAGCTTGCCAAATGGCAGTGAGCAGCTGGCATTAAAATTCGTGGAGATAATCAATAGATTACAAGATTTAAATCATATAATCAGGTCATATAATCAGGTAGCTGGTTATGTGCTGCAGCAGGGCAATTAATGTCACTTTTGTACATGGCCTTTTAAATTTAAATTGATAATCTTGATTGCAGGTAGCCTCGCCAATTGCAGTTAACTATTTAGTGGCAGTACTACAGGAACTCTTCATTTTAACATTGACTCCATTAGAGTTGCTCTGTCAATACATACACCAGATTACACAGCATTGGTGGGCAACCTGCATAATTGGAATTCCCAATGAAATGAAGGTGAAGATAAATTTTTCTTCACCTTAAATATATATTTTTAGATAATATCATTTACAATAATTGTACTTTATATAGTTCCTTATCAATTTATATAAATCTGGACTTCACTTTTCTAAGAGCAATAGAGGAAGAAACCCTCACAGCATGAAAGAAATATTTAGAAGTTCACATACTATCCCAAGGCATACAAGGCTATGGACCAAGTGTTGGAAAATGGGATTACATTAGTTAGGTATTTGTTTTTATCTGGCACAAATTTGATGGGCTGGAGGACCATCTCTGTGCTGTACACTCTATGACACTAAGTGTCTTTGATTAAGAAAGGGTTTGCCCCCCCTCCCCCATGAGATGGACATTTCTTCCTTAGTATGTTAAAAGAAGTCGGTGAGAAAATTGTAGGTATCTTTATAATCTGGCAAATATTTCTTCGTTCAGGAATTAAACACTTTGATTGGAATATTGTAAATGTATCCCTTGTTAATCGGTGAGGTGACAAATTTCGTTTTTATGGTTCAGAACTTGAATCTTGCTGAAAAGGCAAATTTTGTGGAAGTGTTTTCTTTTGCATGTATCAGGGCACTTCCCAAGAAACCCTAATCAAGGGGAATGTCTATGTTTATACAGTGAGAGATGTTATGGACCAGACCAGACCCGTTCAAACTAGTCAAAGAAAGTAGTCGAGAACCTAACTTCTTCTAAAGATAGATGTGAAGTGCCATGTTCCAGATGCAATGCAACTGTTCAAACTACTCAATGTTAAGTAAAACACAATTTATTTAAACATCCTAGTTAAAATACAAACAAAAAAAAGAGTAATTTAGAAAACTTAATCAAATAATAGACACAGTAAATGTTACTAATTAACTGTTCCAGGTATGGCCATGCTAAAGTGCCTGTAGTATCCAGGGATGTGCACACTTCGGTGGATTAGCCAGGGGGAGTAAAGGGTTACAGGAATAGGGTAGAGGGCTGGCTCTTGTGGAGGGTCACAGGACACTTGATGGGCCAAATGACCTTCTTCCACGCTGCAGGGATTGTGTGATAGAGTAACATCCCATAAACACAAAGGCAAAAAGGCAAATTCATACACAGATTCTCACATGCAGTTCTCCAGTCAAGGAATGAAAAAAAACTTCGAGAAAATGTAGAGAGTGTAGGAGCCAGGAGAAATTCATTGAAGCTTCCAACTCTGAGACCCCAAGAGCTGCTTATGCTACTGAAAAAGCCAAAACCCAGGAATCTGGATCTGTGAGAACTGGCCACACCCATTCAGGTGTTTTAAAAGCAAGGCTTCCCAAGCTGTTTACTCAAATTGTCTTAAGTAGCCAGTTCACCAATTCTACCTTACAACCTCTATTCACATAAAAGGACAAAACTACTTCTAAAAGACACAGCATTGTCACAGAGGGTTGGTTGGTAAATGGACTCTGCTAGGGAGAGGCTTTGCCATGGAAACGAACTTGTTAATAATGACTTTCAGATAACTACCAGATTTTGTTCACATTTTACAAAAGGCAATATGAATTTGCCTTTTTGCCTTTGTGTTTATGGGATGTTACTCTATTGGAACAGTTAATTAGTAATATTTACTGTGTCTATTATTTGATTAAGTTTTCTAAATTACTCTTTCTTTTATTTGTATTTTAACTAGGATGTTTAAATAAATTGTGTTTTACTTAATGTCGAATAGTTTGAACAGTTGCATTGCATCTGGAAGTCAAATCATTCCTCTGAAAAGTGATCTGGGAGTGGCTGTCATGTCTTTCTGCTGATCTTAAACTAGTGAAGTTGTTTATGTTTGCAAAAAATAGGTTTCCGTGTATTAAAATGAATGGTTTCCAATACTTACTTGCATGCCACACTGCAAGCCTGACTGACAATAGTAAATTGATTGTGGGCTTAATTTTTGATGCTTCATCCCTGTCTGCTCTTACACAATGTAGATATCCCAGTCATAAACAAAATAAACTCTACAATGCAGTATTTTAGGATAGAAAGCATTCCTGATACTTGCTACATTTCATCAAAAATATATATCTTACTGTACCTAGGAGTGGGCTAGGATTTAGTTTGAACATGATGTTCCCTCGTCCTGACTTCCTCCAGCAGAGAAAATACTTTCTCTTTATTGAAGCCTTTATCACTTCAGGCACTTCTCTCCAATTCTTTATTCTCGAAACAGCCAAACTCTACCAATCATGATTTGTGAAACTTATCCTTGCGATGTAACCTTTAAGCATAAGTGTCTGATGAATCTGTGATGTACACCATAGTCTCCCTGAATGCCCAAAACCTAATGTAGTACCTCATATGCAGTCTATACAACTGAAACATCATCACCTGTCGGAAAAGGTGCTGTCAGTGTTCCTTATGGTTGTTGGATTTACTTTTTGGTTTTGCCTGGTATTGTCTGGCATGTTTTTACATCAAAGAAGGTCCTATCTATGAATCCACAGAACCAGACAGCAAGAATGAGGAAGTATGTTTAGCTCCTTTGTCTGTGATCGCTCAAATCTGTATTGTCCCACATCCACTTTGCAATGGTTTTGAGTGGTTGTGCTGCAGTGCTGCACTGACATATCTGAATTAAGATCCCACTGATATTTGAAACTTAATGTAACAGCAGCTATCACTAATATTTAAAATTTAAATAGGACCATTAACAAAATGAAACATCACAAGGTGGCTTGTTGGATCACTGATTAGCACTGCTGCCTCACAGTGCTGGGAACCTTGGTTCACTTCCACCCTCTGGTGACTGTGTGGAGTTTGCACATTCTCCTCGTGTCTGCGTGGGTTTCCTCCCACAGTCCACAGGTGTGCAGGTTAGGTCAGTTGGCCATGCTAAAGTGCCTGTAGTATCCGGGGATGTGCAGACTAGGTGGATTAACCAGGGAGAGTAGAGGGTTGCAGGAATGGGGTAGAGGGGTGGCTCTTGTGGAGGGTCACAGGACACTCGATGGGCCAAATGACCTGCTTCCACACTGCAGGGATTGTATGATTCTATAAAGGTGTTTCACAGGGGCATTTCAAAATAGAATCTGAGACTGAACCCTATAATTTAGTCTCTCGGATATGTTAGGGTTTAGGTATGTAAAGGAGGAAATTTGGGTGGAAAGACAGGGGTAAAGATGAAATTTGGAGTGTGGGGCTTACATACCTGAAGTGCGATCACCAATGTTAATATGATTAAAGTTGAGGATACATAAGAGGCCAGAATGAGAGGAAAGCAGAGACATCAAATTGGTCATCTTGAGAGTGAATGCATGGAAAGTGGCGGGCCCAGGTGGCGAGTCTCTGGCCACTTACTCCGATCCTGTGCAGACAAGCTGGCGGGAGTATTGGCTGACATCTTTAACCTCTCTTTGCTACAATTTGAAGTCTTCACTGCTTCAAGAAGACTACCATTATCCCAGTACCAAAGAAAACACATTCAACATGTCTCGGTTGCTACTGCCCATTGTCTGTGAAGTCATGGCTCACATCAGCTCTAGTCTCCCAGGCTGCCTTGATCCCTTGCAGTGTGCCCATCATGCAACAAGTCCACGGCACATCCTGTCTTCATGGCCCTACACTCATCCTGGAACATCTGGATAATAAGGATACCTGCCTCAGGTTCCTACTTATTGACTACAGCTCTGCCTTGAATACTATAATCACAACCAAACCAATCTCCAAATTCTGAGACCTGTGTCTCTGCTGTGCCCTCTGCAACTGAATCCTCAACTTGCTGACAGACTGACTGCAATCAGTGAAGTCAGGCAACAACACATCCTCCACAACAATCCTCAACACCGGCACCCCGTAAAGATGCATACTCAGCCCCCTACTGTACTCCCCAAAATTCTCAATGAACTCCATCTTCAAGTTCACTAATGACACCACCATTGTAGGCTGAATATCAAACAATGAGGATGACAGAGTGCTCGGTGATGTGGTAGAAAGATAACAGTCTCTCCCTAAATGCCCGCAAAACGAAAGAGCTGACCATTGACTTCAGGAAGCAAGGTGGAGGGCACACCACCGTCATTATCCATTCAGCTGAGGTGGAGAGGGTCAAGAGTGTCAAGTACTTAAGTGTGATGGTCACCAACAATCTGTCCTTGACCATCCACATTAATGCTATGGCCAACAAGGCGCAACAATACCTCTTCTTCCTCAGGAAGCTAAGGACATTTGACATGTCCATAAGGACCCCTCAAACTTTTACAGATGCACCATAGGAAGCATTCATCTGTGTGCAGCATGGCTTGGCACGGCAACTGCTCTGCCTAGGACCGTAAGAAACTACAGAAAATTGTGAACACAGCCAAGACCATCACGCAAGTCAACCTTCCGTCCATTGATTCAATCTACATTTGTTGCCGTGGAAAGGCAGCCAACGTCATCAAAGACCCCTCACACCCTGGTTATAATTTCTTCTAACCTGTTCTGTAAGGCAAATGATACAAGGGCTTAAACAGACGTACCAACTGGCTCAAGAACAGCTTCTTCCCCGCTGTTATTAGACTTCTGAATGGACCTCTCAAATTTCAAATCTAATGTTGATCTTGCTTTTTGTGCACCATCTCTTAACCCATAACCTTGTATTCCTCACTCTCTGTTCAATCACCCTATGGTCGTTGAATGGTATGGTCTGCCTGTACTGCACGCAAAACAAAACTTTTCACTGTCACAACAGCAACAACAAAAACTTTTCATAGTACTTAGGTACATGTGACAATAACAAATCAAATCAAAAAAGAGGCTTAAAGGGCTGGAGGATATACCAGAGATGGAGAGTGAGGCTGTGATGGGATCTGAAAAAAAAAGAGAATTTTAAAATCCAGATATTGCTTAACTTGGAGTCAGTGTAAGAAAGATTGTGGACACCAATGAGGAGTTCTTTGAAATAGTCAAATCTAGAGGTAACAAAGCAAGAATGAGGCTTTCAACAATAGATTAGTTGAGGCAGTGCAAGCGATGTGGCTGAGATGGAAATAGATAGCCTTAGAGATACAAGAATAAGGTTGGAAGTTCATTTTGGCCAAATCTGACACTACAATTATGAGCATAATGCTTCATCTCATATTGTTGCCAGGGAAATGGATAGAGTTGTTAGTTAGGGAATGAGGTTTGGAGTGGGGACTGAAAACATTCTTTAATCTTGCCAATATTTAATTCAAGGAAATTTCTGCTCATTTGTTACTTGATGTCAGAAGCATGGGCTGATAATTTATTCCTCATTGACTGAAAAATGATACACTGAATCTTCTTGACTAACTTTCAGTCAAATTCTCATATAATTTTCATTCTTCTGTTAAGCCATACCTCCCTTGTTTATGGTTTGTTCTCAAATGATAAAGCAGCTCCTGGCCTAAACCAGACAGGCTTGCATTTTCCCAGCAGTTTGAAATTATGCCTGTTCATTATGGATATTCTATCCCTGTGATGTTTTGGAAGGTCAATCAGTAATATGCCAAACATGTTAATCCAGGCAACCCTTTCTCAAAAACCAGACCAGAATAGAGGTGACGTTACAAGTTTAATTATGGTCAGCCGTTCAGTCTTCCTAATGTTTACCTAAAGATTCTTCATATCACGCAGCAGGAAAGGATGTAGAGGACCTGATTTGACAGTAAAATAAACAAAGACTGTTCAGGATCTTCACACTTTACTCCCACCATCCTGTCCCCAAGAGAACTAAGTAGTGTCCTTTGTGACAAATATATATCCAGCTCAAGGGACCTATTACTACGTTTTTATCTCCAGTATCTTCTCAAGGACATTGAGAGATTGACAGACTTGAGAGGTTAAAGATTGGTTTGACAGAGTCCAGACAATTAATTTGCTGGTTAGGAGTTCCAGCAGTCACATTATACAACTTGAACACTGATCACTTGTTACCAAATATACCTAATTAAGTGCTCAACCAATTATCCCTTAGCTAGTAGATAACCGTCAATGGTTCCGTTTGGTCTCTGGCAACCTTGACTAGATACTACTAAGACAATAGGCAGTAAATGTTGCGTTCGATCAGCGATGCTGTCATCCCATCAATGAATTAGAACCATTGACCTGTGCGAGCTTTTTCTGAAAAGGTTCTTGCATGTGTAATAGGGGAAATTATCAATGTAAATGCTTTGTGCTATAATTATGTCTACCTACCAGTGGAAGCAGTGTAATGACAGTTTTGCTTTCCAGATACTCATAAGAAATAGGAGCAAGAGTCGACCATCTGGCCCATTGAGCTTGCTCCATCATTCAATAAGATCATGGCTGTTCTTTTCGTGAAATCAGCTCCACTTACTCACCTGCTTAATTCCTTAACTGTTCAAAAATCCATCTTTGCCCTAAAAACATTCAACGAGATAACCTCAACTGCTTCACTGAACAGTGAATTACACAGGTTCATTATTCGTTGGGAGTAGTTGTTCCTCCTCAGCTCAGTCCTAAATCTACTGCTCCTTTTTCTGAGGCTATGTTTCCTCTTTCTGTTTCACTTGCCATGGTAAACAACCTCCCTTCTTCAATTTTATCTATTCCCTTCATAATTTGATATGTTTCTGTGGATCTGCTCTCATTCTTCGAAATTCCAATGAGTATAGTCCTAGTTTACACAATCTCCCCTCATAAGCTAACTTTCTCAACTCTGAAATCAACTTAGTGAACCTCCTCTGAACCCATTCCTGTGCCAGTTAATCCTTTCTGAAGTAAGGAGACCAAAGCTATACACAGTACTCCAGGTATGGCCTCATAGTACCTGATACAGCTACAGCATAACCTGCTTATTTATAAACTCCATCCTCCCATTTGCCTTCATAATCACCTGTGCTTGCAAATCAACTTTTTATGATACACGCACAAGGACTTACAGATCCCTCTGCACAGCAGCATGCTGCAATTTTTCATCAACTAAATATTCAATTTATATTCTCAGGCAGTTTCCTAAACTTTGCTTATTGACTTCCCCTTTCCAGAACAAGCAGCTGCCAGTGTATTTGTCTAGCATTTAGGTTGACTATGCCATCACTTTAATGCCCAAGTGTCATTGGAGTATGTACAAGTGAAAATAGTTGAACCTAAGCAAGAAACATACGTACCACACAAATGTCAGGCAATGACCATCTCAAATAAGAGAGAATCTAACAACCGCTCCTTGATATTCAATGTCATTACAATCACTGAATCCCCCTCAATCAACATCCAGTGACCAGAAGCTGATCTGGACCACTCGTGTAAGCACAGTGGCTCTGAGAACATGCCAGAGGCTAAGAATACTCAGTGAGTAACTCATCACTTGACTCCCCAAATACTGCCCACTGTCTGCAAGGCACAAGTCAGGAGTGTGATGAAATATTCTCCACTTGCCTATATTAGTGTACGTCGAACAACACTCAAGAAACTTGACATCATCCAAGACAAAGCAGCACCATTTTCAGCATTCACAGTGGCAGCAAAATGCACTCCACTAAAGGCTCCTTAGACAAGCACCCTCCAAAACTGTGACCTCTACCATCTAGAAGGGTAAAGGTAGCAGATAAATGGAAATGTAGCAACAGAAATAACCCATTCAGCCCAATTAGCCTTTCTAGAAAATGGCTGATCATCTCGACAACAGTTCTATTTCAAAGTTCTCTCAAAGTCACGTCCCATCCTGACCCTTAACTAAATGCCTGTTCCTTTCTGTTGCTGGAACTCCCTTCCTGTCCTTGTCCCTATTCCAAATGACTGCTACGGTTCAAGACAGTAGTTTACCACTACCTTGAGGGCAGTTACGAATGGGCTGTCCATACTATCTTTGCTAACAGTGCCAATGTTTCAAGAAAAAAATTTTAAAAGCTGCATTTTAGTACTTGCCGTCAAAATTGCCTTTTCAAGCATCGATGCATACTGTTTGGAAGTGGCAACTGGAAATGTCAATTTTTTTTTGTACAAAAGATGCTGCCAAACTTTGAATTTCATCCCCATAAGCAGTGAAAATATTCTTTCATGTAGTTAAGTTGTTGCAAATAGTAGAAGAATCCAATTGGATGTCAGCCCTGAGTCTGCCATCGACTGAGATGCAGAGACTTTTTCTGTTCATTTGTAGACTGTCCTTGCAGTAAGTGTACAGCAAATTTGTGCACGTTTACTGGACCTAGATACTTATATTCCATATGGGTAGGGAAAGGCCAGTTTCACCTGAATCAAGGATAACGGACCCATCAGTTTAACCTGAATTTAATAATATCAATAATTACAGCTCCAGTCTACAGTGTCATTCTAACTTAGATCGTTCCTTACTATTTGACATTTCCCAGAGACATTTTAAGTTATTGCAATGCTAAAAATTGTGGCATTTATTTCACTTCGGAAGAAAAAGAACTTAGTTCGTGCCGAGTTTAGTGAATGCAAAACTAGGAACTTTATCATTCTGTCCAGTAACCACTACTGTACCTGCAAACTGCAGCACTGCCACTTGTAAAGTAAACATTTATCTTCTTTCTGATGCTTTAGTTTTAATGCATATTTCTTTGAGATGGATTCTCCCATTGCTTCAATGATGACTACTCATTAAGGAGACCAGTTGTTCAACCTCCACCTTTGTGTTGTCTCATATGCGATCATATTTGCAATTCAAGATTGAATTTCTGATTGCACGCACTAACTATGAAGTCACTACTGGGAGACGTTTGAAGACACTGGCTTTGTAGTGTGTTCACTTGTCTTTTTGGGACATGGAAATATACAAAAAAGGAGCATGAGTACTTTTTTTGACCTACTGAGCACTCTGTATCATTCAATATGATTATGGTTAATTGTATCTCAGCATCATCTTCCTGCTGTTCCCCCCGCTCCCCTTGACCTGTTGATGTCGAGAAAATCAATTTCATTATTGTATTCCATAACTTGGCCTCCATAGCCTTTTGTGGTAGAGAATTCCACAGGATCACCACCCATTGAGTGAAGATGTTTCTCCTCATCTCTGTCCTAAATGCCCTACACGTATCCTGAGACTGACCCCTTGTGCTAGATTGTATCCAATCTGTCCTGCTCTTTGGGAATTTAAACTTCACCAAAATCACTCATGATTCTTTGAAAATTTTTACGGGTCTGGTTGACCTATCTGTCTTACTTTGACAAACTTGCCATTCTAGAAATTAACCCCAGAACCTCGCATGTACTCCCTCTAAGGCAAGTATATATTTTCCTAGTTAAGAATACCAAAACTGCTTGCAGCACAAAAGCCCTGAATAGCTTCAGTTAAGACATCCATGCTGTTGTACTTATCTGCTTGCAGTGAAGGACAACACACCACATCTTCCTAACTGCTTGTTGCACCTGCATGTTTGCTTTCAGTGGCTGATGTAAAAGGACGTCAGTATTTCCCAATATATCACTGTTCAAACAATGCTCTGCCATTCTGATCTTCCAACCACAGTAGATAACCATGTGCCATGTTCATTCACTCAACTTGTCTAAATTCACATCCTCCTCTGTCATCAGCGAACACAGAAATAGGAATATTCAATTCACTCGTCCAAATTGTTGATATCCATCGTAAATTGCTGAGGCCTAAACATTGATCCCTGTGCTCCACTGCTCTCTGCTTTTCACTCTGTAAAAGGTTCATTTATTCCTGCTGTGAGCTGCCTGATATCCAAATCTCAATTCTTGTCACCCTGTTACCTGAATTACTTGTGCTGTAATCTTACACAGTAACCACTCTAAGTACACCATACCTGCAGCTTTCCCTTTATCTATTCTATTCATTGCAACCTCAAAAAACTTCAGTAGGTTTGTCAAACATGATTTCCTTTTCAGTAATCCATGTTGACTTTGCCTAATTACATTGATGTTTTCTAAGTGCGCTGTTACTGCATTCTTTATGACAGACTAGCATTTTACTTTCCACAGATGTTAGTTGAACTGGACAATTATTCCCTGTTTTCTCCACCTCCTGACCTTTTTTAAACAGTGGGGTTACATTTGCCACTTTCCAATTCAAGCAGAAGATGACAACAGCTGCATCCAGTGTGTCCATGGCCATGTACTTTAGCAGTCTGGAGATTATCAGGCTTTGAGGATTCACCACTTTTATTCTCATTAATTACTTTAGATTAATTATTCATTTCTTCCAATTCCTTCCCCACAATAGATTCTTGGCTCCCTCGTATTTTGGAAGTTATTTGTGCTGCCTCCTGTACAAGCAGAACTAAAGTATTTATTTAATTACTACAGTGGTAGTAGGAATTGCCGATGATGGAGAATCTGAGATAACACGGTGTGAAGCTGGATGAACACAACAGGCCGAGCAGGAAAGTTTGACATTTCGGATCGAGACCCTTCAAAAAAAAATTATTTAATTGCTGTGCCATTTCCTTGCCTTCTGTTGTCAATTCTCAGCCTGTAAAGGACCTACATTTTTCTTTGCTAACCTTTTTCTAACATACTTAAAGAAGCTTTTACAGTTGTCTTTACCTTCCTTCCACGTTTACTCCCATTTTTCTCCTTTTGGTTGTCTTTTACCGAAAATTTTAAACTGCTCCCAATCTTCAAGCACTTTTCATAGCAACTTTGTGACTTCTGTTTGGATCTAGTACTACCCTTAATTTAAGATAATAAAATGTGAGGCTGGATGAACACAGCAGGCCCAGCAGCATCTCAGGAGCACAAAAGCTGACGTTTCGGGCCTAGACCCTTCTTCAGAGAGGGGGATGGGGAGAGGGTTCTGGAATAAATAGGGAGAGAGGGGGAGGTGGACTGAAGATGGAGAGAAAAGAAGATAGGTGGAGTGGAGAGTATAGGTGGGGAGGTAGGGAGGGGATAGGTCAGTCCAGGGAAGATGGACAGGTCAAGGAGGTGGGATGAGGTTAGTAGGTAGGAGATGGAGGTGCGGCTTGGGGGTGGGAGGAAGGGATGGGTGGGAGGAAGAACAGGTTAGGGAGGCAGAGACAGGTTGGACTGGTTTGGGGATGCAGTGGGTGGAGGGGAGGTGCTGGGCTGGTTGTGTGGTGCAGTGGGGGGGGGGGACGAGCTGGGCTGGTTTTGGGATGCGGTGGGGGGAGGGGAGATTTTGAAGCTGGTGAAGTCCACGTTGATACCATTGGGCTGCAGGGTTCCCAAGCGGAATATGAGTTGCTGTTCCTGCAACCTTCGGGTGGCATCATTGTGGCAGTGCAGGAGGCCCATAATGGACATATCATCTAAAGAATGGGAGGGGGAGTGGAAATGGTTTGTGACTGGGAGGTGCAGTTGTTTATTGCGAACCGAGCGGAGGTGTTCTGCAAAGTAGTCCCCAAGCCTCCGCTTGGTTTCCCCAATGTAGAGGAAGCCACACCGGGTACAGTCGATGCAGTATACCACATTGGCAGATGTGCAGGTAAACCTCTGCTTAATGTGGAAAATCATCTTGGGGCCTGGGATAGGGGTGAGGGAGGAGGTGTGGGGGCAAGTGTAGCATTTCCTACGGTTGCAGGGGAAGGTGCCGGGTGTGGTGGGGTTGGAGGGCAGTGTGGAGCGAACAAGGGAGTCACGGAGAGAGTGGTCTCTCCGGAAAGCAGGCAGGGGTGGGGATGGAAAAATGTCTTGGGTGGTGGGGTCGGATTGTAGATGGTGGAAGTGTCGGAGGATGATGCGTTGTATCCGGAGGTTGGTGGGGTTTGCTATTTATCTTGCACCAGATGGAAATATACAACTGAGAGATGCCGTGAGTCACATTCTGACAATTTGACTCTACATGTTACGAATTTGACATAATCAGTTTTGGAGCGCCAGTTAGCTTGGTTGGTTAGTGACTTTACCTTTAATTAATTCCCTGACTATGTTAATTAGTTGCCACCAATTCCATGAGCTCTCATTCTTGCTATTGGTCTGTAATGTGGAGTCACAATGCAAGTCTATTGTGGTAATATCCCCAGACACTCCCTTTGGGATCACATTAATGATTTCTTTAAATATTCAACTCTGTTTAATGTGATCTACCCATTACAAATCCATACAGCCTCTCTCTCTGATCAGTTCCTATTTGTCTTTGTGGTGAGTCACTTTGTACCCAGTAATGGGTTCTAGAAACCTGACTACACCCTTCGGGGAAATTACACCATGTTCAGTGTGATTGTCTTTCCAATGGTCTTTACACCTCTACTGCCTTAGTGAAGCGTGTGTAGAAGTCACTGATCTTGTGGCATAATGATACACTATACCTTTCCAGTAATGAAATCTGCTGTTTGGAAATCTGAAATGTTTGGAAATTTCTTATAGCAGACACATGGCAGTCATGACATTGTTTTAGTGTACTATTTCTGGAAAGGAAACAAAGAAGGGACAGCATTTTGATAAGTAAAACAATTTCTATTCCTGCTTCAAAATGTTTTATCTTTTTCATAGCCCTCAAATAAATATTTATTCACAGTGCTTTCTGGTTCATGAACTTGTGGTTAAGCAAATGGTTTTCAATTTTAGTTTTGTTTAAGGAACCCAACAATATGTTGTGAAATTCTGTGGAACTCTCACCCTTCCATCTTGTTTCCCACTATATAAAGCAAAAGCAGAAACTAAATAAGACTGCAGCGATTGATGGAAGTGTGAACATTCTTTTAAGGATTAATTTTTATTAAATGCACTTTGCATCAAAGATATATATTGGGTTTTATTTACTGGTGATTTTGGTGAGATTTGTGTGGGTCGACAGCAGCTTCCTCTAATAGATTCGCTGGCAGTTGGAGTTCTGTCACTGAGGCTGAGCTTAGCTAGAGCCCAGCCAGTTAGTATTGAGAGTTTGAAAGCTGATGGAAAATTTGAAACTGGGTGCCGGCAGAGTTTGAACAGTTTGAAAGTAGGTGCGAGTGTCTTTTTAAGCAGATTGAATGTACTCTGGCTGTGTGTTACCTTCACTGTGGGTTTTATTCTTTTGGGAAAAATCCTGTGATGGTGAGAGAACCACAAACAAAGAACCTGAAATTTTCACGTAATTTGTTTTAGGGATGCATTTGTTTAACCCTCGGGTTCTGGGGAACCCTGTTTGACAAACATAACAAAGTGTCGAGCTGGAGAAGCACAGTGGGCCAGGTAGCATCAGAGGTGCAGGAAAGCTGACGTTTTGGGTTGGGACTCTTCTTCATAAATGGGGTGGAGGGGGAAGGGAGCTCTGAAATAAATAGAGGGGTGGGACTGGGGATGGTAGGTGAGTGCAAGTAGGGAGTGGTGAGGATTGGTCGGTGAGATGAGAGTGGCGGATAGATGGGAAAGAAGCTGGACAAGTTGTGTCAAGTTTAGAAGACGGGGATGAAGGGGAGGGTTGGTCAAGTGATGAGGCGGGGTGGGGGGTGGGAGGGTAGTAGTGTGGAGATTTTGAAACTGGTAAAATCCATGTTTAGGCCATCGGGCTATAGGCTCCCGAGGCAGAATTATGAGGTGCTGCCCCTCCAGTTTCCGGGTGGCATCATTGTGATACTGGAGGAGGCCCAGGTTGGACGTGCCGCCCTGGGAGTGGGAGTTAAAATGTTTTTCAACCAGAAGATTTGTCGTGTACAGAATGCAAATGCTCTAAAAAGTGGCCTCCAAGCCTCCGCTTGGTCTTGCTGACATAGGGGAGGCCACATTGGGAACAGCGGATGCATAGACCGCATTGGCAGATGTGCAGGTCAACCCATGTCTAAATGTGGAAGATTTGTTTTTTGCCTTGGAGGTGAGGGGGGTGGTGTAGGGGCAGCATAGCACTCGCAGTTGGAGGGAAAGATGCCGGGAATGGTGGGGTTAGTGGGGAGTGTGGAGCGGACGAGGGAGTCACAGAGGGAGAGGTCCCTATGGAAGGCACATGGGCTGGGGAGGGAAATATATTCTTGGGTTGAACAGAGCTGTATTAGGCATTCTTGGGTTACTTCTAGAATTTATTTTAATACCAGATCTGATATGGGCCTCAGCACTCGGGACGATAGACTATTCTGTTGGCAAAATCTATATACTATCCAACTCCAGCTTGTTTCCAATCACAGAGTCTGACCTGTACTCATAGGTACAGAGGAGCTTAACTTTAACACATCTGTTAAATCAATGCTGATTGGACCCTTTTATCCATCTGTCTTCCTTATTCCATGTCCCTTGATATCCTTCCGAACAAACATGTACCAGTCTGGGTTCAAAGCTTCCATGAATCCACTATAACCACAGCTTTTCATGAGAGAATGTTCTGTTTTCAGACTACTTTGTGTGAAAAATTGCTCCCTGATATCATCACTGATCGACCTACCCGTATTTATAAAGTGGTACGTTGTTCTTAACTGGCCTGCCAGAGAAAATATTTGTTGACCTTCTATCCCAGCAACATTAATGGTGTAAATATCACAGTTTGATCATTACTGTACTCTACAGTATACACGTCTATATATGTGAGTAACCCTCGTAATAACCCTTTTACTCCTGGGATCATTCTGGGGAATCTGTGCTGCACCCCTTCCAAAGTCAGTATCTCCTTCTTGGGATGGGAGTATAAGCAAATTTGAAAAGTAAACTTGTAGGAGAAAACTTTGGTACTGCAACGGAGGATTTAAATTTGCATGTTTCCCCCCGCGTTTTCTCCAGGCCAGCCGCATTTTGTACAGTTTTGCCACTGCTTTTCGTCGATCTTCTAAACAAACGACAAAAGAGAAAGATATGTGCGGTGCCAGTCCTGAGAGTGACAGCTACAACTTCATGGTTTCTCTTGAAGTGAAGGAGGATGATGGAAAAGGCAATTTCAGGTGAGAAGTTGAATTTAAGCATTTCAAAGTGGCACAGGGTGATGGTACTATGGTTCAGAGACCCCCTCCACCAAACATAGAAACGTGGAAGATAAGAGCAGGAGGAGGCCATTCAGCCCTTTGAACCTGCTCTGCCATTCATCACGATCACTGCTAATTATCCAACTCAACAGCCTAATCCTGCTTTCTCCCCACAACCTTTGATCCCCTTCACCCCAAATGCTCCACCTAGCTGCCTCTTGAGTACATTCAATGTTTTGGCATCAGCTACTTCCCATGGTAATGAATTCTACAGGTTCACCACACTTTGGGTGAAGAAATACCTCCTCATCATGGTCTATCCCGAATCCTCAGACTGTGACCTCCTAGTTCTGGACAGACCCACCGTTGGGGACATCCTCCCTGCATCTGCCCCATCTAGTCCTGTTAGAATTTTATAAGTGCCTATGAGATCTCTCTCCCCACCGCCCCCCCCAACCGCCGCCCATTCGCCTCAACTCCAAAAACTATTCTAACCTAGTCAGAGATAGTAGGAACTGCAGATGCTGGAGAATCTGAGAAAACAAGGTGAAGAGCTGGATGAACACAGCAGGCCAAGTAGAACTAGAGGAGCAGAAAGGCTGATGTTTAAGGCCTAGACCCTCTGCTGGTCCTGCTGTGTTCATTTAGCTCTACGCCTTGTTATCTCTAACCTAGTCAATCTCCTCTTACATGTCAGTTCCACCATCCCTTTTAAAGGTGTAGCACAGTGCAAGTTATTAGTAATGCTGCATTGCCACTCCATCGTTAATCAGCTTTAAAGTTTTCCACAACCTTTATTCAGTGCATTTTGCAGCCTCTCAAAGCAGTTTACGGTTCCATAGAAATGTTGTTACTGTTCTGATACAAGAAACCCAGCAGTTAATTCCTGCTTGCATGTATTTGCAATGATTTAAATAAATGACCAGATCATGTATTTGAATTAGGATGGCTGAGCAGTAATTTTGGATATACCCTGGGGAGAACTAGCTGCACATCTTCAAAATAATCATAGAATCCCTACAGTGTGGAGACAGGCCCATCAGCTCAAGATGTTCACACTGTCTCTGAGCATCCCACCCAGACCTCATGCCCTGTAACCCCCCTAATCTACACATCCCTGAACATTACGGGCAATTTAGCATGGCCAATCGACCTGGTCTGCACATCTTTGGACTGTGGGAGGAAACCCATGCAAACACGGGGAGAATGTATAAACTTCACACAGACAGCCGCCCAACGGTGGAATCGATCCCAGGTCCCTGGCGCTGTGAGGCAGCAGTGCTAACGACTAAGCCACTGTGCTGCCCGTAATGTAGTGGGGTATTTTCCATTCATCCAAGACAGCAGATAGGACCTCCGTTCACTCAAACACCCATTTCCAATATTGGAGTATTTGAGGTGTATACATGTATACATGTATGTAGCTGTTCTTCGGTGTAAGCCTCGATTGTAGAGTGAAGTAATGCTTTCAAGCTAATAATCTTTAATGACAGATTCCAGTTGCTTTTGGGCTACCTCATATCATTTAACAGAAATTTGTATTGGAATAAGCTCCTGTACCATGGAAATCATTCTAATTGAGAAAACTGGGCCAGGAGGCAATGGGATGCATGAGTAAGGGCGAATTTCTGCCGATGCTGGAATCTGCACTGCAAGTCACAGCGGGTCAGGCAGCATCCATGGAGAGTGAGCTAGCTAACATTTCAAGTCTAGATGACTCTTCATCAGAGCTGAAATGAAGTGTGGAGGGGGCAGCATTTATGCTATAGTTATGAGGAAGGGAATCTGATCACTTAATCTGAACTATCATCGTCTTTTCTCCCCCAGCACTCCATACCCCACCACCCCCTGCCCATATGTAGCATAAATGCCGCCCCTTCCACATCTAACTTCAGCTCTGATGAAGAGTCATCGAGACTCAAAATATTAGCTAGCTCTCTCTCCATGAATGCTGCCTGACCAGCTGTGATCTTCAAAAGTTGTTGTTCTTAATGTTATATGTGACATGTTGGTGATTCTGTTTGTGTCTGATGCAGAGGTGAGGAAGTTACATTGATCCTTTGTAAAGTGTTCTCCTTCAGTTGTTTCACAAATGAGCTAACATTCGTGGCTTAAAAACAGTAGTTGCTGGAAGCTCAGCAGGTCCGGCAGCATCCGTGAAGAAAAGATCTGAGTTAACATTTCGGGTTCCTCAGAAATGTTAACTCTGACTTTTTCTTCACAGATGCTGCCAAACCTGCTGGGCTTCCAGCAACTTTTTCTTTTGTCCTTGATTTACAGCATCCAGAGTTCTTCTTTTCGTTTTTATTTAGTATTCAACATTCATGGCATGTGCACTCCTTGCAATCTCTGCTTTTATGGTAAACTACTCTTCACTCGTGTTATTATGACAAGCAAAGCAGGATACTAAAATAATTCCTACTCTCTTCACAGTGCTGTACCGAAAGACAGAGAGAAGCTGTATTTTAAGTTGCGACAGGGGATAGAGAAGAAATTGATCATCACTATGCATCAAACGTCGAATTGTGAACTCGATATTGAGCGGTATACTTATTATCTTAGTTTTTTGAGATAAGGCCTTTAGTGAATTAAAATCAACTACATTGTAGGGGAATTGACAGACTTTTGCTGGTTTCGTAACTCTGAGCCTCCCATGTGATATTGTATGAAATCTCTTCCTGCCTAGATGTTTGTTCGTCATGGGTGTGTCTTGACTGAAAATGAGCAGACTAAATTGACAGATCCATCCTTCCTGACAGCCAAATATCTGCATCAACAGAATAGATGATGAGTAAGCTAATGGTGTGTGAACCTGGACTAGTTATGTTCCCTCCCTTTCTCTTGCACAACACAGTGATTATCGACAGGTAGCACCTCCACTATTAGTCTAGTTGAGGTTGGGCATTTCAACAGCTTTTGGGATTGAACTTCACATGTACCTGGGCTTGGACTGTGCAGCATAACTGCAGCTTTAACAAGTAGAACTACAAATGTGCCAGCTGTTCAAAATTATCTGAATGTATTTCCCTAGCTTGTTAGAACATAGAACAATACAGCACAGAACAGGCCCATTGGCCCTCGATGTTGCGCCGACCTGTGAACTGATCTAAGCCCATCCCCCTACACTATCCCATCATCATTCATCTGCTTATCCAAGGACTGTTTAAATGCTCCTAATGAGGCTGAGTTAACAACATTGGCAGGCAGAGCATTCCATGCTCTTACCACTGAGTAAAGAACCTGCCTCTGACATCTGTCTTAAATCTATCACCCCTCAATTTGCAGCTATGCCCCCTTGTACAAGCTGACGTCATCATCCTCGGAAAAAGACTCTCACTGTCCACCCTATCTAATCCTCTGATCATCTTGTATGTCTCTATTAAATCCCCTCTTAGCCTTCTTCTCTCCAGTGAGAACAGACCCAAGCCCCTCAGCCTTTCTTCATAAGGCTTTCACTCCAGACCAGGTAATATTCTGGTAAATCTCCTCTGCACCTTTTCCAATGCCTCCACATCCTTCCTGTAGTGGGGCGACCAGAATTGCACGCAATGTTCCAAATGAGGCCGCACTAGCGTTTTGTACAGTTGCAGCATGACATCACGGCTCCGGAACTTAATCCCTCTATGCCATAAGCTGCCTTAACAACACTATCAACCTTGGTGGCAACTTTCGGGGATCTATGTACATGAACACCAAGATCCCTCTGCACATCCACACTACCAAGAATCTTTCCATTGACCCAGTGTTCCCCTTCCTACTTTTCTTGCCAAAGTGAATCACCTCACATTTATCCATATTAAACTGAATTTGCCACCTTTCAACCCCCTTCTGCAGTTTATCCAAGTCTCCCTGCAACATTCTTCCACACTGTCACCACTCCAACGACTTTAGTGTCATCTGCAAACTTAGTAATCCATCCACCTATGCCTGCGTCCAAGTCATTTGTAAAAAGGACAAACAGCAGTGATCCCAAAACAGATCCTTGAGGCACACCAGTAGTAACTGGACTCCAGGCTGAATATTTTCCATCAACCACCACTCGTTGCCTTCTTACAGAAAGCCAGTTTCTAATCCAAACTGCTAAATCTCCCTCAATCCCATGCCTCCGTATTTTCTCCAATAGCCTACCATGTGGTACCTTATCAAAGGCTTTACTGAGGTCCATGTACACCATGTCAACTGCCCTACCCTCATCCACATGCTTGGTCACCTTCTCAAAAATACTCAGTGAGGTTTGTGAGACACGACCCGCCCTTGACGAATCCATGTTGACTATCTCCAATCAAATTGTTGCTCACGAGATGATTATAAATCCTATCTCTTATAATCCTTCCCAAAACTTTTCCTATAACAGATGTAAGGCTCACAGGTCTATAATTACCTGAGTCATCTCTACTGCCCTTCTTGAACAAGGGCACAACATTTGCAATCCTCCAGTCCTTTGGTACTAAAACTGTAGACAATGAAGACTCAAAGATCAAGGCCAAAGGCTCCACCACCACCTCCCTAGCTTCCCAGAGAAACCTCGGAAAAATCCCTTCCGGCTTTACAGCTGGGGCTTACCGACCAAAGTCTTTGATTTAGTTGGTACTTAGTTGATTGATCTTGGTATGGGGCTGGAAAGCTTCACCTATTAGTGGGCAGCACGGTGGCACAGTGGTTAGCACTGCTGTCTCCCAGCACCAGGGACCTGGGTTTGATTCCACCCTTGGGTGACTGTGTGGAGTTTGCACATGCTCCCTGTGTCTGCGTGGGTTTCCTCCTAGTGCTCTGGTTTCCTCCCACAGTCCAAAAATATGCAGGCTGGGTGGATTGGCTGTGCTAAATTGCCCATAGTGCCCAGGAATGTGTAGATTAGGTGGGTTATAGGGGAATGGGTCTGGGTGGGATAGCCAAGGGTCGGTGTGGATTTGTTGGGCCAAAGGGCCTGTTTCCACACTGCAGGGATTTTATTCTATTCTATTGACTTTAGTTTCAATTGCTGATCAGGTAGTTCTGTTCACGTTATAAGAATATTGTGCACTCTTGCACATGTGCTACACCCAACTCAGCTGCTACTTGTTAAGTTCTCTCTGATGGTAGACTTCGATACCTTGAATTTATAATCCTTGAAAGTTGCCACCCAGGTATTTTGGAAAGTTGCCACTCAGGTATCCTTGAAAGTTGTCACCCAGGTTGACAGGGCTGTTAAGAAGGCATACAGTGTTTTAGCTTTTATTAATAGAGGGATCGAGTTCCGGAACCAAGAGGTTATGCTGCAGCTGTACAAAACTCTGGTGCGGCCGCACTTGGAGTATTGCGTACAGTTCTGGTCACTGCATTATAAGAAGGATATGGAAGCTTTGGAAAGAGTGCAGAGGAGATTTACTAGGATGTTGCCTGGTATGGAGGGAAGGTCTTACGAGGAAAGGCTGAGGGACTTGAGGCTGTTTTCATTAGAGAAAAGAAGGTTGAGAGGTGACTTACTTGAGACATATAAAATAATCAGAGGGTTAGATAGGGAGAGCCTTTTTCCTAGGATGGTGACGGCGAGCACGAGGGGTCATAGCTTTAAATTGAGGGGTGAAAGATATAGGACAGGTGTCAGAGGTAGTTTCTTTCCTGAGAGAGTAGTAAGGGAATGGAACGCTTTGCCTGCAACGGTAGTAGATTCGTCAACTTTAGGTACATTTAAGTTGTCATTGGATAAGCATATGGACGTACGTGGAATAGTGTAGGCTAGATGGGCTTGAGATCGGTATGACAGGTCAGCACAACATCGAGGGCCGAAGGGCTTGTACTGTGCTGTAATGTTCTATGTTCTATGATACTGTATGAGTATGAAAATTTCCTGAATGTCATCCTCCCAGTTACTGGGACTATCCTATTTACAGTGCACAGCGCAAGATTGTTCCAGGGCTTCAGAGTCCAAATGAAGAATTTTCTACCATCAACTTGATTTACTTTCTGAATTAATGCAACTGTAATCTCAGAATATTTAAAAGCACTCTGGCAAAATGAAATGCAGACCAGGAAGCCTCTTTGAAGCTGATTATTCTTTCCCTCTGGGTTTGAAATTAAATTTATTCAGAATCTCAATTGAAACTATTCACTAACCTAATTAAGTGCTGCCTCCCAAATGAATTTGTTAAAAATATACTGGGTGGGTAGTGGGTTTCAACATAATGTGGAATGTGTTTGGAAAAGACTGGTCACATGCTGTCTGCAATGAATTAATATGACATACCGGATTACACTTATAACTTAGGTTGTGTTTTATTTCCAGAGCTTTGTGTAAAAGTTTGCAATAGCATGTAGCTTAAAAATGTAGAACAGCTCACCAGTAAACAGAAAAAATCTCACAACACCAGGTTAAAGTCTAAAAGGTTTATTTGAAAACACAATCTTCTGAGTCTCACTCCTTCAGATGTTTGTGAGAAATGGCATCAAACACAGAATTTATATGCAAAGGATCAAAGGGTCATAGAACTGATATCAATGTATTGAACAAAACAAAGATGGCTGTTAAATCTTTAATCAGTTGGAAAGGAGATGCAGTTTTCGATTGATTAACATGCAAATCCCAGAATTTCTTTCAAGTCATTGCCCAAGATAACTAAAGGCTTCATCAGTATTCCTGAGGTGACATCTCAGGTCAGACAGTGCATTTTAGGTGTGAACACTTGTTTAGAATCTGTCAGTGTTTTGAATTGGAATTGGACTGGTTTTATTTTGAAAGTAGGAATTTATAAAACACCACAGTTGACTGTCTACACATTGTGTACTTTGTGTGTGTTTGGGGGAGGGAGAGAGAGACACAGCGTGTGTACGCACGAGGGAGGGAGCTGTGTGTGTGCACGCGGAGGTGGTAGAGAGAGAGAGAGGGATAGTGTGTGTGTGACAGAGGGTGTATGTGCGTGCGTGTGGTGGTGGGATAGAGGGGGTGGAATAGGGACTCCGTGTGTGTGTGTGTGTGTGTGTGTGTGTGGTCGGTGGTGGGGGGTGGGGTGGAGAGAGAGGGACTGTGTGTGCGCACGCATGCGGGGGAAGGGGTCGCATGTGGACACACTGTGGGGAGGGGAAGGGAGGGATTGTGATTGTGCACGCGCAAGGGAGGGCGGGGCAAGAATGCGCGCACGAGGGTGAGGGATAGAGGGAAGCTGTGGGAGAAAGGAAGAAAGAGATGTGGATGCAGAGTAACAGTCTGACCTGTGAGAGATGGGATTGGAGAGGAAGGTTGGTGAGTGAGGGAGGGGGCGAGTTGAGTGTGGTGTGGTCACCTGTGGTGTGACATGAACCCACCAATAAAGCACAGAGATATTTCCAATGCCTCCTTTTCAAATAGCTGCCTACAAATGAATTTTTCAAATTAAATCAAATTGTAGCATTAGTTTTGTGTGTGAACATGCTTATCTTATGGCCTTCATTTGCGGGGCATGGTGGCTCAGTGGTTAGCATTACTGCCTCACAGCGCCAAGGATCCAGGTTCGATTCCACCCTCTGGTGACTGTCTGTGTGCAGTTTGCACATTTTCCCCATGTCTGCATGGGTTTCATCCAGGTGCTCCGGTTTTCCCCCTCAGTCCAAAGATGTGCAGGCTAGGTAGATTGGCCGTGTTAAATTGCCTGTAGTGTTCAAGGATGTGTTGATTTGGGGGTCGGATTCGCGCTCGCTCTCGCTTTTGCTTTCTCTCTCCACCCTCTCCTCCTCCCCCCCCCCCCCCCACCAAAAAAAAGGGTCTGTTTCCACACTACAGGGATTCTGTGATTACAGTCATCACAGATCAGGCAGCAGGAGAAGAAATTATTGGAGTATGCGGGTCAGTAGGTGAAGATTGTCCCAAATTAATGTATAATGTAGGAGAGAGGGAGAAGGAAAATATTTTAGTTTTTACAGTGCCGCCTTGCATTCTGAGGATGATTTGAGTGTGCTACATGTCCAATTAATAACTTTTTTATTTGATCAGTTGTCTTCCTTTTAAATGTGCAAGATCTTAAAAATCTTAAATTAGATGGAAGTTAATCTGATTTGGTTTTGGAATTTGAGAGAGGGATGTTTGCCATTGAAGTGTCTGCACTGATACAAACAATTCAGGCCAACCAGTGCACGCTGCACCCATCCTTCCCCATCCTCCTCTGAAACCTGTCAATTCAGTTCACTTCACTTCAGCCATGCCCTCTGATACCAAAGATTGATACATATTTCTGACATTGTCAGCTCCCATCCTGTTTGGTGATGGTTTGTGCGATGGCAATCAACTCTGTCTGCTCTGGTTTGCCTACAGAGCATCAACACGAGAGTGTCTGGTCTAAGGCATAGGCCTGGGAAAAATGTATAGAAACTCCGATTTGGGCTTCCCAAATGTCAGGGATCCACCCCTTAGCCACTCCTGATGAGTGCAATAGAGTGTAAAACGCTACATTTTGCACCAGGTTTGTTGTAGGAGTTGCTAGGAAAATGAAATATGTAGACGTGCATCAGCCTTCAGGCTCCATTCCAGATTTCTTCAGGGTTGTATTCCCTAGTTTTCAATCAATCCCCCACTGGAGGTGTCCTCAAGACAATGAAGCAATGCCTTCATATTTGGGAGTTGGCTTTGAGAGTGTCAGGGTCTGTCCACAGGCTGGTGATGCAATGTGTTCAGGGCCTGGAGGCCAAACCACCTCCAGGCTGCACTGGAGGCTGTGAGAGGCCCATTTTCCACATCGCCAAATGGAGGTGATGCTGAAGTTCAGAGGCTGTGAGCTGATGGGGACAGACTTAAACGTTTTTCTCACATTCCCACTAGCTTGTTATGTGGTCTTAAAATGGGAAGCTAGCTAGCATACTCAAGCAGGGAGTATGCAAACTCCCTTCATCCACACACAAGATGCATCAAATTGACCTGTTGTTAATATGTAGCCAGTGGCATTAAAAAATAAGGCACTAAGGGATGTGTATAGTATTCAGATATAGAGCTGATTGGATGGTGGATCAGTTAGAGAGGCTGAATAATTGCCATAGTTTTCTTGTCTAACTTGTTTAAATGAACATTAAGAATTCCTGCAGCATCTAAGGATTTTGCCATGGCAGGATTATTTTGATCTCTGCTCCCTCTCTTTGCCGACTGTTTGTGCTCACCTGAACATAGACTAAATTGTTTGACACGACAGGGCTAGTTTCATGGTGTGTTAAGTGCTGTTTCAGTAACCTGTGACATAATTTACTGAACTAGTGTGCTGGAATTTGAATTCACACTTCCTGGAGTCAACACTAATATTAAAATTTAATGAAATTATCAAAAATCGCAGTTTAACTTGACTTCTACGAGGATAAATACAAACCTCACTCAGGTTCTTTCAGTGACAATAAAAATAACTCTTAACTTTAACAAGAACAGTAAAAGAACACAATTTCTGATTTTTGTATCTCAAAATTATCCCCTTTCATAATTTAGCCCCACCCACGCAAAAGAAATCACTCGACCACAAAATATCATAAGTAGGAGAAAGAAAAGTACAGCACAATTTTGTATCACCAGCCCAAATCTCAAAACAAGATTGGTTGGTTTCACAATCCTTCTGATTCTTCAATTGTGCCTCAATGTTCCCTGCACAGCCATGATCAGTCTGTAGTTCAGTGGCTCTTTGGTTGTAGCCAGGATCTTTCTTGCTGTCTTTGGGTCTCAGTTGTTTCTTTGTGCATGCATATGTAGTTCTGTTTTTTTTAAAACGTAAAATTGGAAAAGCAACATTACAGAGAAAAGGGAGAGAGAAAATTTGGTACAGTCATCTTCTGGAGATCCCTTTCCATTACTCCCTTCACATTCAGTGTTAAGCAGCATTCTTGAAAATCAGTTCTTACTACGCTGAGCTCTGCTGAACCCACGATGTTCCACTTTGTCTGGAATCACTATGCCCAAGTAGTAGTATTGTATCGTATGTATCAGTTTTCACAAAGCTGCAAACAAATTCTTGTATATTTCCCACTTTTTGAAACAGTGTGCATCTGATTTTCAGTCCACAGTCCAAAACAAATGGTAACATCTCGGAGATCAGATTGCACCCTGGTTAGCACTGCCGCCTCTCAACGCCAGGGACCTGGGGTGGTTTCCATCCTTGGGCGACTGTCTGTGTAGAGATTGCACATTCTCTCCGTGTCTGCTTGGGTTTACTATATGTGTGGAGGTTTCCTCCCACAATCCAAAGGTATATGTGTTAGATGAATTGGCCATGCTAAATTGCCCATAGTGTTCAGGGATGTGTAGATTAGGTGGTTTATGGGGGGATGGGTCTGGATGGGATGCTCTGAGGGTTGGCGTGGACTAGGGCCGAAAGGCCTGTTTCCACATTGTGGGGATTCTGTGACCTTTCTTAGAAAAACCATGCTTCTGGTCCCTTCCACAACCTGACCCCCTTTCATTTCATTCAGTATAACGTAAATCAGACAGATTGATTATTCCCCAGACTGAAGAGGATAATCTGTCTCTGAATTCTCACTTCAACAAGTGTCAGCAGCTGGTATTTGAAAGAGGCAAATGATTTCCTCCTACATGATTTAGCTCTAATTGTTGGATTACAACCCTTTGTCTGGACTCTATAGCAAACAGATTTTCTCTTTTTTTACCTCATCATATCTGTTAGTCATTTTAATAACATGATCTGAAATCCCCTTAATCTTGCAAACTAAGTAAATTCCAGTTTATTCTAGGCAATTGTTCATAATTTAATCCCCTCGCTTCATTTAATTTTGGTAAATCTGAATGACAATATCTCATTACAACTGAGATTGAGGCCTGCATTGATTTCCTTCTTGTTCCATTCTTCCACTGGTCATAACACAAATTTTCGATATAACCAGAGTGGTGGTTAGGCTGTGGTAGTTTTTGACTGTAGCAGAATTTAGGATTAGAAATAACTCAGCCAGGTTTCTTGTAAAAAAAAAACAAATTTATTATGAACAAAGCTTACACAAACAAACGTGCAAAGATTGTTGACAGAAACAAAATGTTTAGACTGTGCAACATATTAGATTAGATTCCCTACAGTGTGGAAACAGGCCCTTTGGCCCAACAAGCCCACACCGCTCCTTGGAGCATACCACCCAGACCCAACCCCATCTCCCTATAACCCACACACCCCTGAACAGTACGGGCAATTTAGCATGGCCAATCCACCCCGCCTGCACATCTTTGGACTGTGGGACGAAACCGAGTACCCGGAGGAAACCCACGCAGACACGAGGAGAATGTGCAAACTCTACGCAGACAGTTATCCAAGGCTGGATTCGAACCCGGGTCCCTTGCGCTGTGAGACTGCAGTGCTAACCACTGAGCCACCGTGCCGCCCAATATATATGATGTATAAATATGATGTATTCTAACATGGCATAATTAATTAGAAAACTATGGGTAACAGATAAACAAAGATTGAATACTTCACAATACATATCAAATAGCAAATAGCCCTTCTCTGCACTGAACTATTAGTGGCGCAGTGCTTCTTCCGAGCACCATGCTTCCCAAGCCTTCCCCTGAATACTCACTACACAAAGTCATACAACTGCCCTAGGATTTGACTGAGTCCCAACTGCACAGAACCTGTGTATTTCAGTTGTCTAACTATAATTAATTCATCAAAAGGTCAGAAGTGAGGATATTTGCCAATGATTGCATAATATTCAGCACCATTCATAATTCCTCAGAGACCAAAGCAATCCATGTTCAAATACAGTAACACCTAGACAATATCCAGGCTTGGACTGAAAGGTGGCAATTAACAGTTTAATGTTAATCATGAGATAATGTACATTTAATGGAAGGTAAATCTTTAATTCTGTCTTATTCACTTTCCACCGCTAGATGACATCTGGCCAGAAGTAATCTCAGTATTCAATGTAGCAAGATTTAGAATTGAGCTGTTTCTGATTTGCTAGCTTCACAATGTTTTGCTGATAATGCAAACAACAGTTTGAACTTGTGAATGAAAATTTTAACTGATCTCAAAGTGAAATGTTGCTGTGATTCAGTTGTTGAAGCGAATCAAGAAAAATCATGTGTTAGGACCCAAAGTAGGCAATATTCCTCATCACTTTTGCTTAGGTATAGATTTTTTGGTTTAATTTGATAGTGTGAAGCATTTAGGCCTCACATTTCCTGCTGTGTTTGAAGTGTTGCATGACGTGTAGTATTTTACCTTTTTGCAGATGTTTTGGCATGCTCCTTAGTCCAGGAAAAAACGTGCGGAACAGTGACATGCACTTGCTTGACCTGGTGAGTTTAGTGGAAGAAACAGCTTCATATGATAAATGGCTGAATGGACATACGTAAAGGGGGATTTTACTGTTGTTGACGAAAGCTCACACGCAAACTGAAGAAGCTCCTAAATAAAAATCGAAAGAACTGCGGATGCTGTGAATCAGGAGCAAAAACAAAAGTTGTTGGAAAAGCTCAGCAAGTCTGACAGACTGTTGCTTCAGCCCAGGTTATAGACTTGGGACCGGAAATGGGACCAAAACTCAATGGCCTACGTTTCTGAGACCAAGGTGTTACTACTGTGTCAAAGTAACACTTAATAAGTATTTTCTTTGAAACCCAGGTAGTTGCTGCCCAGCTCGTTGAATCATGGTGCATATATGTAAAACTCTAAAGGTCCGACACTATTTTGAAGGGAAATATTTTCTGGGATTTGACGAAATATTTTTCTTGTGTTGTGGGTATCTACCTACTTTCAGGCTGCTCATTTTGTTCTATCTTCACTCAGGAGTCCATGGGAAAGAGTTCTGATGGCAAGTCCTATGTAATTACAGCAATGTGGAATCCTAATGGTCCTGCCTTTCAGGCTCTGAACGAGGAGACTCCAAAAGGTATTTCTCAGTTTAAAACTTCTTATTTAATCTACCAACTAAAATGAGTACTCAATGATTGAGGAAGGGGCTCAGAGAGGGTGAGGTTTCCCTACTGACTAAAGAGGGGATCGTGGATGAAATTTCTCTGGAGCTGAAGGATGCACAAAGTCGTTGAGCAGATGTAATGAGGTACATGTTGGTGACAGAGTAAAAGAGACTGAGTGGAAGTAGGATATTCTCAGGGACCAAAGAAAGAAGGAAAACTGGGTTATGGACGGTATGGACACAGATGGAAAGCAGAAGTGTTGAAAGACTGTGGTGGAGAAAACACTGAAACTTGAATTGCTCCCCTCTCCGGTATGTCAAAGTGGCTTGCTATAGAAGCTTAAGCTTTGGCGAGCGCTGGGTGACAGTCTCTGGCTAGGATGGATTAGTAACTAAATCAATTCAAGGCTGGTAGATGCTGCATTACAAAGCTGGAAAGTATAACAGCAGGTTGACAAAAGCCTGTGGAGAGGTAGAGCGGTTCGGGGCCACTAGAAATAGCTAGGGGTTTGTGGACTAGAGCAGGAAAAGATAAAAGGACCAATGCATATTTGGCCCTTACCTTAATTGGGCTGAAATGGGAGTGATGGTGCAGTTACGTAGAATCCTGGTTAGGTTCCATTTTGAATATTGCACTCTGTTCTGGGCACATCTGAAGGAAAGATGTATTGACCTGAGAAGGTGTGACAGTGCAGATACACCAGAATGATAATGGGGTTAAACTGCAAAGACAGGCTGTATCAACTCAACTTGTATGCCTTTGAGTATAAAGGTTACAAGTCATCCAGAGTAATGTTTTTCAGCAATTTGTTGGCCAGATAGCATTTCCTCTGGTGCAGGAGTCCAGAACAGTGGGGCACTGCTTTAAAATTTGGATCCAGGATGTTGAGGGATGATGTCAGAAAGCACAACTTGGTCAAAGGATGATACAAACTTACCCAAAAAGTAGATGTCAAAACTGAAATTGGCAGGTACTTTTACAAAAGGAAAATAGTGCAGATGCTGGAAATTTGAAATAAATCCAGAAAATGTTGGGTAAGTGCAGGAGGTCTAGCAACCTTAGTGCATAGCAAAGCATAGTCACCTTATGTCTGAAGTCTTTGATCCTTTGTTAAACTCTGACAAAATATGATTGACGTGAAACTTGAATTTGGCAGTTTATTTGGAATTTACACTTAGTAAAGCTGCAAACTGCATGATAGCTTGTATTTTCTGCAAAGACAGTACCAATTGACTAATTTCTGATTTATTATTTTACTCACAGATAAAAGGGTCTACATGACTGTGGCTATTGACTTAATAATTACTGAGGTGGTGGAGCCTGTCAGGTTTCAGTTGGAAGCAGTCGCCCGTGTGTATCCAACCAATGAGAGGTTCTGGTACTTCAGCAGAAAAACCTTCTCTGAAGCTTTCTACATGAAGTTGAAACAGGTACAGATTTTAAGAATGAAACAAAAGGCACCTTTCTTTGGTGTGCCTTGCCTTACCTTATCAAATGGTGGCCCTTTCTGAAAGGCAACTACAATGGCATTCACTTAACATATCAGAGCAGAGATTGGCCATTTGGCCTGTGAGGCCTGCTGTGTATTTCAGTTTATTCAAGGTTGATGTGAGAATTCTCAATTTCACTGTCCTGCCTTTACCCGGTACCTCACGATTCTGCTACTGATTAAAAATCTGTCTGACTCAGTCTTTAAAAATACAAAACTCAGGCACTACAGCCCTTTGCAGTAAAGGATTCCATAGATTTACTACCATTTGAGGCAAAATCTTCCCTCTCATTTTCAATGTAACTGGCTGACATCTTTTTTCTGAGATTATGCCCTCTGGCCGAGACTCTTCTTAAGAGGAAACAACCTCTCAATATCTAGTTGTCAAGTCCTCTAAAAATTGTGTTTGTTTCAATAAGCTTGCTTCTCATTCTCTGAAACTCCAATGAATGAAGGCCTAACCTACTCAATTTCCCCTCATGAGAAAATCCTTCCACACCTGGAATCAAGCTAGTGAACCTTCTCTGGACTGCCTCCAATGTCAGTATTGTTTTTTTTATACAAGGAGACCCAAACTGTTCATAGTATTCCAGGGGTGTTCTGACGAGTGCCTGGTATATTTTTAGCAAGACTTCACTCTATTTCAAAGGGAATGGAGTATAAAAAAAGACCAAAATTCCATTTAGCTTCCGGATTACTTGATGAACTTGTATACTAACTTTTCGTGATTTATGCACAAAGGTTCCAAATCCCTCTTTCCACGGTTTTCTACAGACTTTCGCCATTCAAATAATATTCAGCTCCTCAACTTGACATGCCAAAATACATAACCTTACATTTTCCCAGATTATAGTTCATTTGCCACTTTTTTCCCCACTTGCTTAACATGTCATTAAACCTCTATAGACTCTGCCGCTCTCACGACTTGCCTTCTCACTTAATTTTGTGTTACTTGCATTATAGTGCATCCACTTCCCTCATCCAAATTATTGACATGTATTGTAAATAATTGTGGCCCTAGGTCTGATCCCTGTGACAGGTAGCATTCCTGAAAATACCCTTATCCCAATTTTGTCTTCTTCTAGTTAGCTAATTTTCTACCAGTACTTTTTACTATGCCCAATACTGTGGGCTTCCCCTTTAACTATCCTGCTTGTTACCTTCTCAAAGAGCTATAAATTTGTCAGACATAATTTTCACTTCAAGAAGCCTTACTGACTCTGCTTGATTATATTTGGAATGCTTTGCTATTACATCCATTACAGTAGACTGTAATATTTTTCCAGAAACAGGTGTTAAACTTAACTGACCTACAGTTACCTCTGTTTTTGTTGTCACCTTCCCTTTTTGAATAGTTATAGAGTCATATAGTCATATAGCATGGAAACAGGCCCTTGGGTCCAAACTAAACAAGCCCTACCTACCTGTGCTTTGCCCATATCCCTCCAAGCCTTTCCTCTTGATGAGCACATCCAAATGTAGAAATATTAAAGTTTAAAACAGAGAAAGAGAACAAAAAATCTCGGCAGATCAATGCTTGACCAACACAAACTGTTTAAAAAATAACTCTCTACTCATTTGCAATTTTTTTGTAATTATTTGCACTACAAGAGTTCCAAAGTGATTCAGGTTAAATATTCTATGATTCTGAAGTGTAAAAACCGTAAGAATTGTACAAGAAAGCCTCAGCTCGGGGCAGCTACTCTCAGTCCACCTTCTATAGGTGTGAAACTGGAAAAGCACGGCAGGTCAGACAGCATCAGAGGAGCAGGAATGTCAGCGTTCCAGGCCAAAACCCTTTGTCAGGACTCCTGATGAAGGGTTTTGCCTGGAAACATTGATTTTTCCTGCTGCTGTGATACTGTCTGACCTGTGCTTTTCTAGCTTCACACCTGTAGACTTTGGCTTCCAGCGTCTGCAGTCCTTAATGTATCTAATTCTTGGTCCACCATTTTGTTTAAGATGGAGCTGAAGGAAGTTTATTGATGGAAACAGCTAAAGCTAGCTATCCTGAGCATCTCCTGTAGAGATATTCTGGGGATTCAATTATGAGCCTCCAACAATTGCTATCATCTCCTTTAGTATTATGACTCCAACTTGTGCAAAGTTATCCCTCTGATATGCAGTGACCTCAGTTTTATGAATGTTCGTTTTCCTGATAGTGCTGGTTACAATGCTGGACTAAGGGTTCTGTGGTTGACATCTCTGTCACTCTACTACTTTTTCTGTAGCAATGGTTATTGCATTTATTTCTTGTCCCCTTTTGCCTTTTGATTATTTTATGTTTTTCAAATGCCGTTAGTATCTTCAACTGTGAAGATTGATGCAAAGTATTTATTCAACTCCTCTACCGTTTTCCGGTTTTATTCCCCCTGTCTTGTTCTTTAAGGGGATTATGTTCACTTTGCTCTCCCCCTCCCCCTCCCCCCTCTCATTTTTAAATATTTAATCATGTGATGTGATTTGAGAGTTGCAAAGCTAAACGCCGATCCTGTCACTGTACTCAATGCCCACTTAGCTGCTGCAGTCTGATCAATTAGATTCCCTCACTTGGAAAGGTAAAGACAACTTCCATGAAAAGATTCCAGTGATGGATGCCATAACGGAAGCTGCAGTTTATAAACAGGAAGGCCATTGGGGAATGTACGTTTGGACTGAAGAATGAGGCTAATAACTGTTAAATGTTTGCTAATTTGTACTGTAATTGACTTGATTTCCATTATGACAACTCAAGTATGAAGTCACAATGATACTACTTGGCATTATCAGTATCGCATTTAAAAAATGATGGCTGAATCCCTAGCAAGCTATTATTGACTTGATTTCTTCCTTTTAATATTCTCTCACTTGCCTAATTCCTTACAGTTATTGGCCTAGGTTCAAGGCTTTTGAAGTAGAGGTGTGGAGTGGTTGATAGCTTAAGTATGAAAGGAGGTTGTCGTTACATGAGTGTTTTAATCCTGATAATGTGAACAAGGAATAAAGAGTGAAACGTAACTGCCCTGCTCTGAAAAGGGAAGTTTTTGAGATGATGACCTCTAAAGTTCGAACAAAAGAGACTGGTATGTTAGCCAAAGATAGGATGTGCAGAGGGTTTAAGAAGATTAAACGGTGGGTGGAGATGGAGCCCAGGGAGAGAGAAAGAATAAAAACAAAGTTGCTAGAAAAGCTCAGCAGGTCTGGCAGCATCTGTGAAGGGGAAAACAGAGTTTATGTTTTGGGTCCAGTGACCCTTCCTCAGAACTGATGGTGGCTGGGAAAACATCAGTTTATATGAAGAAAGTAGGGAGGTGGGATGGGATAGGGAGTAAGCGATAAAGCCCAAAGAGAGAGAAAGATAGTTGGCCAGACAAAGGAGTTGCTGATGATCAGGCTGGGAGGTGAGTTGTTAATGGAGACTGTTAGTGACTAACAACAGGGAATGTGTAGTGGCAGGCTATGTGGTAACAGGGCCAGGTGTGTGGGGTGGGAGGCTGGGACATGGGAGAGCTTAGGCCCTAAAATTATTGAACTCACTATTGAGTCCGGAGGGCTGGAGGGTCCCCTAGCAGAAAATGAAGCGTTGTTCCTCCAGCTTGTTTTGGGCTTCACTGGAACATTGTCATAAGCCAGAGACAGAGATGTTGGCCAGGGAGCTAGGTGGTGCATTGAAGTGGCAGGCAACGGGTAGTTCGGGGTCATTTTTGCGAGTAGATTAGATTCTCTACAGTGTGGAAACAGGCCCTTCGGCCCAACAAGTCTACACCGCCCCTGGGACCATCCCAGTCAGACCCATCCCCCTATAATCCACGCACCCCTGAAGACTACAGGCGATTTGGCCTGGACGATCCACCTAGCCTGCACATCTTTGGACTGTGGGAGGAAACTGGAGCACCCGGAGGAAACCCACATAGACACGGGGAGAATGCGCAAACTCCGCACAGACCTGAGTCTGGAATCGAACCCGGGTCCCTGGCGCTGTGAGGCTGCACTGCTAACCACTGAGCCACTGTGCCCCATAGATATTCTGTGAAGCAGTTGCCAAGTCTACATTTCATTTCCCCAATGTAGAGGAGTCGACTAGATTCTGGGAAGTGCAGGTGTAGTGTTGCTTCACCAGGAAGGTATGAAAGACAACATACCTTCCAGGTGAAGCAACTTTTCACCTGGACTTCGCAAACCACTTCACAGAACACCTATGTTGGGCTTGCAAAAGAGATCCTGAACTACCAGTTGCCTGCCACTTCAATGCGCCACCCTGCGCCCTGGCCAAAATCTCTGTCTCTGGCTTGCTACAGTGTTCCACTGAAGCCCAAAGCAAGCTGGATGAACAACAGCTGATTTTCCATTTGGGGACCATTCAGCCCTCTGGATTTAATAATTTTAGGGCCTAAACTCTCCCATGTCCCAGCCTCCCACCCCACATGCCAGGCCTCGTTACCACATAGCCTGCCATTGCACACCCCTGTTATTTGTCACGAACAGTTTCCAGTAACAACTACTCACCCTCCCAGCTTGATCGTTATCAACTCCTTTGTCCAAGTGTCTTTCTCTCTTTTTGGGCTCTATCCTATCGCTTACACCCTATCTCACCCACCTCCCTATTTTCTGCATATAAACTGATGTTTTCCCAGCCAACATCAGGATTCACCAGACCCGAAATGCTAACTCTGTTTTCTCCTTCTCGGATGCTGCCAGACCTGCTGAGCTTTGCCAGAAACTTTGTTTTTGTTCCTGATTTACAGCATCCGCATTTCTTTTGGTTTTTATTTAGATAGAGAGAATAGTTCAGTAGAGAAAGAATAGTTGGGTAGACAAAGAACGAGGAGAATGAATAGCTGCTTATGGGGACCGTTACTGCCTGACAATTGGTTGTTTGTAGTAGCAGCCCATGTGATGATGAATCTTGGCGTGTGAAGGTTGGGTTAAAATATTGGAGAAGGTACTCAAGCCCTCAAAGTTTTGAACTGCATGTGGGCTGCTTCCAGAAACAACTCCCCATTGTCGGCCACTGGTTGTGTCCATTAATAGCTATTCATTCCCCCAGGCAGACCTATACTCGTTGCTTTGTCTTCCCAATTGTTTCTCTGTCTCTCTGGGCTCCATTTCCAACTACCATTTACTCCTCTCCCCAACCCTATCTTTTGCATAAATGCCAACTTTTCCTAGCTACAGTCAGTTCTGAAGAAGTGTTCACTGGACCTAAAATGTCAACTCTTCTTTCTCTCCACAGATGCTGCTGGACCTACTGAGTTTTTCCAGCAATTTCTGTTTCTCTTTCTGATTTCCAGCATCTGCAGTCCTTTGTTTTCTTTTGCTTGCTGATAGTCACTTGCTGAAGGAGACCAGAAATGAATCTTTACTCAGTTTTCAATTTATTCACCGTGAAACATTCCAAGTATATCACTCCTGATTGTACAACCCACCCATGGTGTCTGACAGTAATGTATACCCCCCTTCCCCTCTCTACCAAAATGTGTATGCGTCACTTTAATTTATATAATACGCCGTCCTGGGTGGTTCATAATCACTGAATGCCCCAATATCCTGAAGCAAAGCTGGGTTTTATCTCTTTGGCTCCAAGAACAGGCCAAATATCTGAGTCTCCAAGGAATGGCCTGTGCTGTGCTGTGCTATCCTATGTTCTATGTTCTATGTTCTATTTAAAGAAAACCTAGGAACAGATTTGCTTGCTATGTTTATGATCAGATTAGCTGTATTCTGGGTAAAGGAGAAATTTGCAGTACTATGGAGAGAAAAGTAAGGATGCATGACTGTGAATTCTTGTTTGAGCATTTCATTGTTCTGACACGGGCATGATTGCTGAATGGCCTTGTTCAGAGTTATGTAATTGTATGTGTCATTAATACTTGCCTGAATGAGAAGAACCTAAACAGCTTGGAATAAGCTCAGCACTGTTCCTGGATGAAACAGTTTGACTGATATTCTGTCATGGACTCAGCATCCATTCCTTAGTACTCTGTGATTGCAGTATGTATTGGATACACTACAACACCTTCAAGGTTATTATGGCAACAATTCTCAGTCCTGCCATTGAATGACAGCTGCTTTAAGTTTCCCTTATCTGACATAACATATTAAGGTGGACAGAGATGCTTGCTGTTTGTTCTTGCTGAATTCCTCTCTCTTTCTCACTCCCTCTCTCGCACATATTCCCTTTGCCTTCTCTACTTCCAGCTTGCAAACCCTTTGGAATACCTGCATTTCTCTGGTTTTGGCCTCTGGAGTATCTCTGATTCTAATCTCTGCACCATTGATTGTCATACCTTCAGTTCCCTCTGCCCTAAGCTCGAGCGTTACCCCCGATACTTATCCGCCTCTTTTTCCTTTAAAATACCCCTGTAAAGTTTTCCTCTTTGACCAAGCTTTAAGGTAATCTGCCGAACCTTTTCTACATTTGGCTCAAGTCTTAAATTTTGAGACTGTTTACATTAATCGGTGTTATTAATATGAATGATTCTAAGTTCTGGTCTTATGGTATATTTACCCTTCGTTGGATGTTGACTATATTTTCCCAACTGGCATTGATGGTGTTTTGTGGTTTTCTGGCCGCAGTAAAAATGAAAATTGCCCTGCAGCAACAAAACCATTTTAGTTGGATGCGCTCTGTGTCTGAATTCTGATAATTCAACTGTGCTAAAGGCAGTGGCAGGCTGAGTGCTTTCATTTTCTAATGATTTTACTGCATAATGTATGAATTTATGATGAAATGTTGAAATTGCCAATCTTGAAAATTTAACTTATTATTTTTAGCACATTGCAGCTGAGTTTATTTTAATATGCTGTTTCTTCTTTCTAAATGTTGATTATAATTTATGTTCCTTCCTCAGTATAGAGCTGTTTCAGCAGTTATTATACTGCATAATCAGGCTGACAGTATAGTAAGCTTGCAAGACAGTGCTCAGTGCATTTACATTTCAAAGCTTTTCTTCCTTAGTTCACTCTCAATTTTAATTTGAATGAAAAACTGACTAAAGGTAGTTTGCTTCTTTTTTAGCTGATAATTTTGTGATTGTCACAACAATGAAGAATGAAACACTTGAGTGCCTAAAATGGTACTTTATCATGTCCTCATTAAACACACTTAGAAAGTACATTACCGGGTTAGGTGCAGATTAAAGCTCCCTCTGTATTCTCCCCATTTAACACTCCCAGGATAGGTACAGTATGTGTTTAAATACAGAGCAAAGCTCCTTTACACTGTCCATCATACACACCTAGGAATGGTACAGCATGGGGTCAGATATTGGGGAAAGCTCACTTTACATTGTCCCGATCAAATACGCCCAGGGCAGGCACTAGTTTGGGGATAAGTACAGTGTAAATCTTCCTCTGTATTGTCCCCATCAAACATTCCCAGGATTGGTACAGCATGGGGTGAGATACAGAGAAAAACTCTTTTATATTGTCCCTATCAATTACTCCCAGGTACACCATAGGGTAAGATACAGAGTAAAGCTCCCTAAATTTTGTCCTTATCAAATATTTTCATGACAGGAACAGCATAAGAGAAGATGCATACTTCATAATTTAGTACTTGGTAGTTTGGAAAAATTAGATGTTCTCCTTAAAGAAGGTTGAGAAGAGATTTGTTTAGAAGTTTCAAAATCACTAGGTGTGTGGACAGTTGAGGGGAGATATGTTCCCGTTGATGGTAGGATCTGGAACACAATGGTCACTGGCAGAAGAAGCCACAGCATCAGGATAAAAAGTGTTATTACTCTCCAAGTGGTTATGATCCAGTCACACACCAAGTGGTTAAGATCCAGAATGCAATGTCTAAGAGTTTCGTGGAAGCGGGTTCAATTGAGACCTGAAAAGGGGAATTAAATTGTTTGTTTTGATATAAAGAAAACATTTTGCTTATTGTTTGGCGGTGGTATAACCACTGTACAGTTCTCAGATGTTTAGTTGTTGCTCTATTTTGCAGCCTGTCTTTTGTCTCTCTCTTCAGCGATAGTAAAGTGGATACCCTTTCTGCAAGACAAGGAAACCTATGGCTTATTACCTTGTCCAATAACAAAAATGTTGGAAACCTTGGTAGTGAAACTATTGCCACTAAGCTCCTTTACAGGAACAGCATCAAAAAACAAAACAACTGTGGATTCTGTAAATCCACAAAGAGAAAATCAGAGTTCATGTTTCGGGTCCAGTGACCCTCCCTCTGAATTGAGGTGACCCTTATCTGATTTTCTGCTCACAGATGCTGCCAGACCTGCTGAGCTTTCCCAGCAACTTCTGTCTTTGATCAAAAGAACCAGGGTGCCTCTCATGATTAGCAGTAACTCCAATATGATCCATGTCAACACCACCACTACCCATACACAAGTTACTTGTGTCAGACTTGAAGTTTGTAATCTTGCTGTTATCTAGATTAATGTGCACAGTGTCATTGACCTTAATCAGAGGAATGCTTCATGTGTCATGTGTAACCGGGTAAAGGTTTCCCTTGGTGTCCACTCGAATCTCCCTTTTTCTACTCTGCTTATACATAGTCCCTTCAGCTATAATTCCATGCACAGCAAAATGACCTTTGGTGTCATGGATCATGGATATCTTCACTTGGCTTATCAATGCTGATCACGTCATGCGTCTCAGATGGAGGCGGGTCATTTCAGGATGGAATTTGGTATTAATTTTGATGAATCTCCGCATGCTGATATTTTTCACCTCATCACTAGTCAAAGCATACTTCATGTGATTTCTGAGGAAAATGATGAGAAGGAGACACTCCCAGACCTTTGGGGGCCAATAGATAGACAGGGAACTCCTATCCTTTATCCATCGTTCAGTGCTGTGTGCAACCAGGTGTTTCTTTTTTTGGACTCTGGATCATTTCTGTAGCTGCAGGAAAAGAATTGTCCACAAGGAAGAAAGAAAGCAGAGGAGTGTCTTGTGGATTACAGGCGAAGGTGAATTGAATCATTTTAAGTTCCTCCTTTTCGAAGGTAGTTTTTAATTTTTCTTTCATTTTCTGTTGAAAATGGCTAGTGATGGCGTTTCTCCAAACTCTGTGATGTCCAGTCCAAAGTGATCCACAGAAAATTCTGTAGCATTAAACAAAATAGAACAGTTCATAACATGCATTCACAAATTTGCATCCAATAAGGGAAAATAGAGGGTCACAAATTACTCATTGCTTAAAGGTATTGGCACTTGTTCAAGTGAATTAGGGTCCAGTGAGTAAATGTCCGTTTGCTTGGCCTTGTGTAGAAGTTCCTTTTGCAGGCATTCAGGTACAATTATGCAGCTGTTGTAAACTGGCAATTAGAGGAGAAATAGAGGATTCTTTCCAGAAATCAGATTTCTGAGAGGAATTGAAATTGTTGTCTGGCATTAGTCAAACCTGGCGTTGGTTGTGCTATACCTTATCCTGGTGTTATAAATAAACAAACTACAAATGCCAAAACTGTTCTATTCAAGCTATACAAAATCCGCAGACTTAAATTGTGTGATTGGGGTATTGGATTGAGTTTCCCATCTGAAGAGGTAGATTTGATGTGCCTGATCATGAACTGTTGTGTTTGTAGCAAATAACTGTACAGTTATTAGCAACTTCGTGGGAAGCTAAGGAAGCGATTGCTGAGCCCTTTGCTGAGATATTTGTATCATCGGTAGCCACAGGTGAGGTGCCAGAAGGTTGGCTGACATGGTACCACTATTTAGGAAAGGTGGAAAGGAAAAGCCAGGGAACTAGAGACCGGTGAGCCTGACATCAGTGGTGGACATATTGTTGGAGGGAAACTGAGGGACAGGATTTACATGTATTTGGAAAGGCAAGGACTGATTAGGGATAGTCAGCATGGTTTTGTATATCATGAAAATTGAAATCATGTCCCACTAACTTGATTGAGTTTTTTTTAAAATAAGTAATGAAGAGGATTGATGAAGGCAGAACAGTGGATGAGATCTGTATGGACTTCAGTGAGATGTTTGACAAGATTCCTCATGGTTGACTGATTAACAAGGTTAGATCACATGGAATATGAAGAGAACAAGCCATTTGGATACAGAACTGGCTGGAAGGTAGAAGACAGTGGCAGTGGCAGGTTGCTTTTCAGACTTGGAAGCCTGTGACCAGTGGTGTGCCACAAGGATCGGTGCTGGGTCCACAGCTTTTTGCCGTTTGTATAAATGATTTGGATGTGAACATTGGAGTTATGCTTAGTAAGTTTGCAGATGACACGATAATTGGCGTTGTAGTGGACAGCAAAGAAAGTTACCTTAGAGTACAATGGGATTTTGATTAGATGGGCTAGTGGGCTGAGAGTGGCAGATGGAGTTTTATTTAGATAACTGTGAGGTGCTGCATTTTGGAAAGACAAAAAAGTGCAGAACTCGTACACTTAGTGGTAAGGTCCTCAGGAGTTTTGCTGAACAAAGAGATCTTGGGGTGCAGGTTCATGGTTCCTTCAAAGTGGAGGTCGCAGGTAGATAGGATAGTGGTGAAGGCATTTGGTATGCTTGCCTTTATTGGTCAGTGCATTGAGTATAGGAATTGGGAGATAATGTTATGGCTATACAGAACAATGGTTAGGCCACTTTTGGAATAGTACATGCAATTCTGGCCTCCCTGCTACAGGAAGGATGTTGTGAAACATGAAAGGGTTCAGAAAAGATTTGCAAGGAAGTTGCCAAAGTTTGAGGTACAGGGAAAGGGTGAATAGGCTGGAGCTATTTTCCCTGGAGCGTTGGAGGGTGAAGGATGACCTTATAGAGGTTTCTAAAATCATGAGGGGCATGGTAAGGGGAAATAGACAGTCTTTTTCCTGGGGTGGAGAAGTCCAAACCTAGAGGGCATAGGTTTAAGGTGAGAGGAGAAAGATTTAAAAGGGACCTAAGGGGCAACTTGTTCGCACAGAGGGTCTGTGTATAGAATGAGCTGCCAGAGGAAGTGGTAGAGGCTGGTACAATTAGAAAATTCAGGAGGCCTGTGGATGGGTATATGAGTAGTAAGTGTTAAGAGGGATTTGGGCCAAATGGTGATAACTGAGTCTAGATTAATTTAGGATATCTGGTTGGCATGGACCCCTAAGGGCCTATTTTTTTGCTGTACAGCTCTATGACTCTCTGACTAAGTTAATCTTTCCAACTAAAACCAACTATGCAGATGCATTGTCCTTTATGTTAGCTTCGCTGCATTGTTCAAAAAAATGAGAGTTATGACAATCAGAGAAATGTTAAGCCTGCCAACTTGCCAGGTCTCTGTTCAATAGTAATCAATTAAAATACAGAAACTGTCCAATTTGAAAGAAAATCAGTGGCTAGCATTGCTGCCTCACAGTACCAGGGACCTGGATTCGATTCCAGCCTCGGGTGACTGTCTGTGGAGTTTGCACATTCTCCCTGTGTCTGCGTGGGTTTGCTCCGGGTCTGCCAGTTTCCTCCCACAGTCCAAAGATGTGCAGGCTAGGTGAATTGGTCATGCTAAATTACCTGTAATATTCAGGGACGCGTAGATTAGGTAGATTATAAAAGCAGCGTTGTGCTTCTGAGGCTTTATAAGGTTCTAGTTAGAACATAGAACATAGAACATTACAGCACAGTACAGGCCCTTTGGCCCTCGATGTTATGCCGAACTGTCATACCGATCTCAAGCCCATCTAACCTATACTATTCCATGTACGTCCATATGCTTGTCCAATGACGACTTAAATGTACCTAAAGTTGGCGAATCTACTACTGTTGCAGGCAAAGCGTTTCATTCCCTTACTACTCTCTGAGTAAAGAAACTACCTCTGACATCTGTCCTATATCTTTCACCCTTCAATTTAAAGCTATGCCCCCCCTTGTGCTCGCCGTCACCATCCTAGGAAAACGGCTCTCCCTATCCACCCTATCTAACCCTCTGATTATTTTATATGTTTCAATTAAGTCACCTCTCAACCTTCTTCTCTCCAATGAAAACAGCCTCAAGTCCCTCAACCTTTCCTCATAAGACCTTCCCTCCATACCAGGCAACATCCTAGTAAATCTCCTCTGCACCCTTTCGAAAACTTCCACATCCTTCTTATAATACAGTGACCAGAACTGTGCATGATACTCCAAGTGCGGCCGCACCAGAGTTTTGTACAGCTGCAGCATAACCTCTTGGTTCCGGAACTCGATCCCTCTATTAATAAAAGCTAAAACACTGTATGCCTTCTTAACAGCGCTGTCAACCTGGGTGGCAACTTTCAAGGATCTGTGTACATGGACACCGAGATCTCTCTGCTCATCTACACTGCTAAGAATCTTACCATTAGCCCTGTACTTTGCCTTCTGGTTACTCCTACCAAAGTGCATCACCTCACACTTGTATGAGGATTAGACAAAAGGGAGCTTGGAGATTGATTTGCAAGGACACAGGGATAAAGGAATATTGTTTTGAAGAGGGTGGGGGTGGTGATGACAGATTGAAAGGAGAAAGGGACAACATCTGAAGAGAGGGAATGGTTTTCAATCGCAGTGACCATGGGGAACAGGAGGGGAAAGTGGGAATGGGATCATGGGAACAGGAGGGGGCTCTCTTGGACAAGGTGAACTTTGAGAGGGCATGAGGAGAGAAACTGGAGAAAGCCGTGAATTCAGGGCTTGGGCAGGGAGGAGCATTAAAGGAGATCTGTTCAGGCGGCCTAGTGGAATGGAGGCACATGGCTGAGGCAGCTGATCGGATCATCTCCATTTTAGGGACAGAGAAGCTCTATGATTTTCTTGCACTTGTTTTTGGAGGTGAGCATGCAGGGGATGGAAGGAAGCTTTAAGAAAATGGGGATTTCTTTTACATTGCATGATGATCCTGGAATAGTTGTCAGCTTTAACAGCTGGGAGGAGGGTCGGGAAAGGTTTCAGTGACCCAGCTAGATCTGGCAGTGGATGAGATACCAGTTACTCACCAGATCTTTTCACATTTATGTCCCTTTGATGACATGAATGGAGATGAGAGTTGTAGCAAGGGGAATGGTCAGAGTGAGAGGGAGGAATGGCTTTATTGGGACTAGGACACCAAAAGAGGAGCTGAGGCTGTGGTTGTGTAAACCGGTTGCTGCCAAAATGTGGCGAACAGAGGATCTGAGGATTGGGATTTGGGATTGAGAGTTTGGACTTGAAAAGTGTAGTTGTTAGTAAATTGGAGGCTAGGCTTGTCGAGGGACAGATACAGAAGGAGCTTGATTAGGGATGTGGATGATGGGTGTGTGGGAGGTTGGGGGATGATACATGGAAGAGTTGAGAGATGGTCTTCTCTGAGATTGGAATAATGGGATGAATGAGACCATGCGACAACAGATGTTGTGCAGTGACTTAAGAAGGATAAGACAGCAGTGATACTTTTGAAAGAGGTGAGAGATTGGAACAAAGTGAAATGCTCAAAGAAGGGGAAAGTGACAGCAGAGTTGATGTCCCTGTGAAGATAATGAAAAATGTCAAGCTGTCGTCATCATGTTGCCAGGTGGGAAAGACAGCATTAGAGGAAAGGTGTCATTACACTGTGTCTCCATTTCCATTAGGTCATTTTGTGGTTCCAATCATCTATAGCACAAATTTCTCAAGTCCTTATAACAAGAGTTAACCATTACACTGTTTTTTGACACCACCAATTATGTACCATGATATCACTGCCTCTTTTATTCTGTGGAGTTGAGAAGCCTGCTGTGCGATACTTCATCATACACTTTTTGGAATTTTTAAAATAGCACTGTACAGATACTGGGAAATCTTAATCAGCACTATGTAATCATTAGCATAACATGCTGTAATCCACGCTGTACTGTCACTGAAATATCTCACTATAATTCACACTGTACTGTCACTGCAGTACCTGAGTGTGATCCACACTCTGCTGTCAATGGAATACCTCGCTGTTGTCCATGCTGTACAGTCACTGGAATATCTCATTGTTCTGTGTGCTCTCTGGGCTAGGTTTCATTATATTTCCCTTGATAGGGCTGAAGAGTAGTATGTTACCTGTCTAATTGAACATTTTTGCATGCTTGATCTAAAAAAAAACTCCGCTCTAAATGAAGTGTGGCCATTCAAACTGCAAATTACTGAGCAATTGAGTTACAGTGGCTCCCGGTTTCCCCAGATCATCAATTTTAAAAATGAATCATCTGCACACTTAAACATTTGCATGGCTTTAACGTTGCCTATATCTGCTCCTATCCTGTTGCTTATCTTCAACCCACAGGTTTCCCTTTACCCCAACATCAGTGGCTTTGCCTTTGGGTTCTGGGGTCTTGCATATCTTTACATTCTTTCTCAAATATTCTCTGAGTATTTGTGCTCGATTTCCATCCTTTAGGACCATCTGTAAAACCCATTGCTTTGACAAAGCTTTTGTCACTCTGCACATATGACCTCTTTTGAATTTGTATCTATTTTGGTTCGGATGCAAATCTGTGAAGCGAGTTTGGATGCACTTCCATATGAAGAGGCTATACCAGTGCAAGGCCTGGCTGTTGTGAGTAAATCACATCAGAAGATTTTAAGTAGTATGTGGATTTGAAGACATTTTGAGGTAGAATTACCACACCAATGTGTTTCTGGCAATCGGCTAAAATGGTAAGGCAATTGTGTCATGACCTCTGGAGGTTGAGAAACAGCCTGAAAGGAATTGAGGACCTGTGCCATGTATGCACTGTGGCAAGGCAAAGAACACCACAGTAGACTTGGTGCAGCACTTCCAGTTCTCCACCTGTTGAGGAGAATTTGCTGGGTCCAGTGGGTAATGTGCACCTTCATTGTTTCCTTTGCCTGGTTTGAAGTTACTTGGTTGAGGTGGTTTACTGGGCCTTGTCAGAGGACAGCTAAGAGTTAACCAAATTTCTGCGGATTTGCAGTCACTTACAAGCCAGACCAGATAAGAATACCAGATTTCTTTACCTGAAGGTTTTTAGACCATAAGACCATAAGCCATAGAAGTGGAAGTAAGGCCATTCGGTCCATCGAGTCCACTCCGCCATTTAATCATGGCTGATGGGTCTTTCAAATCCACTTATTCGTACTTACCCTGTAGCCCTTAATTCCTTGCGAGATCAAGAAATTATCAATCTCTGCCTTGAAGGCATTTAACGTCCTGGCCCCCACTGTGCTCTGTGGCAATGAATTCCGCAGGCCCACCACTTTCTGGCTGAAGAAATGTCTCCTCATTTCCGTTCTGAATTTATCCCGTGTAATTCTAAGGTTGTGCCCACAGGTCCTAGTCTCCCCACCTAACGGAAACAACCTCCCAGCATCTACCCTTTCTAAGCCATACATTATCTTGAATATTTCTGTTAGGTCTCCCCTCAACCTTCTGAACTCTAATGAATACAGTCCCAGGATCCTCAACCGTTTATCACATGTTAGGCCTACCATTTCAGGCATCATCTGTGTGAATCTCTGCTGGACATGCTCCAGTGCCAGTATGTCCTTCCTGAGGTGTGGAGCCCAAAATTAGACACAGTATTCTAAATGGGGCCTAACTAGTGCTTTATAAAGTCTCAAAAGCACATTGCTGCTTTTATATTCCAACCCTCTTGAGATAAGTGACAATGTTACATTTGCTTTCTTAAACACGGACTCAACCTGCAAGTTAACCTTTAGAGAATCCTGGACTAGCACTCCCAGATCCCTTTGTACTTCGGCTTTATGAATTTTCTCATCGTTTAGAAAATAGCCCATGCCTGTATTCTTTTTTCCAAAGTGCAAGAGAAGAATACAGGCATGGACTATTTTCTAAACGGTGAGAAAATTTTAATTATAGAATTGCCATTTCATGATGACTGTGACTGCAGCTAGTCTTTTTATTCCAGATTTAATAGCTAATTGAATTTAAATTTGACTCTGGAACATTTGGGTCTGAGCCTCTGGATTGCTGGACTGGAGACATTACCATTACACCACTGGCTATCCTTGTGGCATCAGCAAATTTGGATCCATGTCTTTGTATCTCAGCATCGAAGTCTTTGATAACTATGGTGAATTGGTAAACTTCCAACACATTCTTTCTGGATACCCCTGCACCAGACTCTGTCAATGGAAGTACCTGCCCATTATTCCCCACTCTCCTCGATTGGTTGCTCAGCATGTTTCTTAAATAAGTCAATAATCCTATTTATTAAAATTTAGCTAAATTCTTCTAAGAAGAGTATTATCACACTCCCTCTGTAAATCCATACAAATCATACGTACGGCTGTTTCACTATATGTTTGGGTCTGGAACGCACTGCCGCAAGTCTAATAGAACAGAGTCAAATGAGGTATTTGAAAGGGCATTGGATTATTGTTCTTATTTAAATGATGATCTAATTTGTAAGACTTCAGGGAAAGGTAGGATAATGGCGCTAAGGCATAATGCTTGTTTGGAGAACAATTGTGGACACAGTGGGCTGAATGACCTCCTTCTGCATCCTAACACCGTCATTTATTTCAGTCAGCTGTTTAAAATATTCATTTGGATTTGTCAGGCCTGACCTACTCTTTACAAATCCATGCCGCCTCTCTCCGGTTCACTAAAAATTTTCAATGTGTTCACTTATCCTCTCCTTGATTACAGACTCTAGAAATTTCCTGACAGCAGTTGTTAAGTAAACTTCTTTGATAGCCTGGCTTCTCCCTCTCGCCTTTCTTCAATAACAATTGGATTTTATTATAGAAAGCCGTACTGCACAAAATCAGATCCTTCAATCCAACTTGTTCATGCAGACCACGTTTTCTAACCTAAACTAGTCCCATTTGCCTGCATTTGGCCCATATTCCCCTAAACCTTTATTGTTCGTGTACCTATCTAAATGTCTTTTAAATTTTATAACTGTATAAGTATTTACCACTTCCTCTGGCAGCTCATTCCAGACACAAGCCACCCTCTGTGTGGAAAAAGTTACCCCTCAAGTCCCTTTTAAATCTTTCTCCTCTCGCCTTAACAATAGGCCTTTCATGATTTTATAAACCTCTAAGGTCAGCCCTCAGGCTCTACTGTCCAGTGAAAGAAGTCGGTTCTCAACAGCAGTAAACCCTTCCTGAGCCCTCTCCAATTTAACAATATCCTTCCTAAAGCAGGGTGACTGGAACTGTACACGCTAGCCCAAACGTGGTGTCACTAGCGTCCTGTACAACTAGAGCGTGACATCCCAACCAGATGAGAACCAGGACAGCAGGATGAACTCCCCTGCCCTCCTTTGAAAAGTATAATGGAATATTTTACTCTGCCCAGATTTCCCTTTAATGTTATCTGAAAGACAGCAGCTCTGAAAGCACAATTCCCTCAGCATTGAACTGCAGTGTCCGTCTTGGGTATGTACTTATGTTTCTAGAGTTTTGAGAAGATTTGTAGCTCAGGTTGAGGTTCTGGATGTGAGTTTGCTCGCTGAGCTGGAAGGTTCGTTTTCTGACGTTTCGTCACCATTCTAGGTAACATCATCAGTGAGCCTCCGACGAAGCGCTGGTGTTATGTCCCGCTTTCTATTTATCTGGTTAGGTTTCCTTGCGTTGGTGATGTCATTTCCTGTTCTTTTTCTCAGGGGATGGTAGATTGGCTCCAAATCAATGTGTTTGATGGAGTTCCAGTTAGAATGCCATGCTTCTAGGAATTCTCGTGCATGTCTCTGTTTGGCTTGTCCTAGGATGGATGTGTTGTCCCAATCAAAGTGGTGTCCTTCCTTATCTGTATGTAAGGATACGAGCGATAGTGGGTCATGTCGTTTTGTGGCTAGTTGATGTTCATGTATCCTGGTGGCCAGCTTTCTGCCAGTTTGTCCAATGTAGTGTTTGTCACAGTTCTTGCAAGGTATTTTGTAGATGACGTTCATTTTATTTGTCGCCAATTCCTCAGCAATAAACCCAAACAAACAGACAAAACGGGCTCAGAAACCATAACCACTCTCCCCTACATCAAAGACATTTCTGAAATGACTGCCAGACTACTCGGACCTCTTGGCATCAGGGTAGCCCACAAACCCACCAACACACTAAAACAGTAGCTAATGAACTTAAAAGACCCTATACAGACAACAAATAAAACGAACGTCATCTACAAAATACCTTGCAAGAACTGTGACAAACACTACATTGGACAAACTGGCAGAAAGCTAGCCACCAGGATACATGAACATCAACTAGCCACAAAACGACATGACCCACTATCACTAGTATCCTTGCGTACAGATAAGGAAGGACACCACTTTGATTGGGACAACACATCCATCCTAGGACAAGCCAAACAGAGACATGCACGAGAATTCCTAGAAGCATGGCATTCCAACCGGAACCCCATCAACAAACACATTGATTTGGAGCCAATCTACCATCCCCTGAGAAAAAGAACAGGAAATGACATCACCAACACAGGGAATGACATCACCAACCCAAGGAAACCTAACCAGATAAATAGAAAGCGGGACATAACACCAGCGCTTCGTCGGAGGCTCACTGATGATGTTACCTAGAGTGGTGACGAAACGTCTGAAAACGAACCTTGGAGCTCCGCAAGCAAACTCACATCCAGTTTCTAGAGTGTTAGAACCCAAAACGTTTGGACATGGGAGTGATAAAAACAAAACAAAGCACAAAGAAAATTACTGCACAGGAACAGGCCCTTCGGCCCTCCAAGTCTACACTGATCGAGATCCTCTGTCCAACCTGTCATCTGTTTTCCAACGGTCTGTGTCCATTTGCTCCCCGTCCATCCATGTACCTGTCCAGATATATCTTAAAAAATGCTAACGTGCCTGCGTCTACCACCTCCGCTGGCAACGCGTTCCAGGCACCCACCACCCTCTGCATAAAGAACTTTCCACGCGTATCTTCCTTAAACTTTCCTCCTCTCACTTTGAACTCATGACCCCTAGTAATTGAGTCCCCCACTCTGGGGAAAAAGCTTCTTGCTATCCACCCTGTCTATACCCTCATGATTTTGTAGACCTCAATCAGGTCCCCCCCTCAATCTCCGTCTTTCTAATGAAAATAATCCTAATGTACTCAACCTCTCTTCATAGCTAGCACCCTCCATACCAGGCAACATCCTGCTGAACCTCCTCTGCACCCTCTCCAAAGCATCCACATCCTTTTGGTAATGTGGTGACTAGAACGGCACACAGTTCTCTAAACGTGGCCAAACCAAAGTCTTGTACAACTAACATGACCTGCCAACTCTTGTACTCAATACCCCGTCCGATGAAGGAAAACATGCCGTATGCCACCTTGACCACCCTATTGACCTGCGTTGCCACCTTCAGGGAACAATGGACCTGAACGCTCAGATCTCTCTGTTCATCAATTTTCCCTAGGACTTTTCCATTTACTATATAGTTCGCTCTTGAATTAGATCTTCTAAAATGCATCACCTCGCATTTGCCTGGACTGAACTCCATCTGCCATTTATCTGCCCAACTCCCCAGTCTATCTATATTCTGCTGTAATCTCTGACAGTCTCCTTCACTATCTGCTACTCCACCAATCTTAGTGTCATCTGCAAACTTGCTGATCAGACCACCTACACCTTCCTCCAAATCATTTACGTATATCACAAACAACGTGGTCCCAGCACAGATCCTTGTGGAACACCACTAGTCACAGGTCTCCAATTTTAGAAACGCCCTTCTACTACTACTCTGTCCCCTGTTGCCTAGCCAGTTTTTTTATCCATCTAGCTAGCACACACCTTGGACCCCATGTGACTTCACTTTCTCCATCAGCCTGCCATGGGGAACCTTGTATATGGACTTCAGTAAGGCGTTTGTTATGACATCTACAGCTTTTCCCTCATCAATCAACTTTGTCACGTCCTCAAAGAATTCTATTAAGTTGTTAAGACATGACTTTCCCTGCACAAAACCATGTTGCCTATCACTGATAAGCCCATTTTCTTCCAAATGGGAATAGATCCTATCCCTCAGTATCTTCTTCAGTAGCTTCCCAACCACTGACGTCAGGCTCACCGGTCGATAATTACCTGGATTATCCTTGCTACCCTTCTTAAACAAGGGAACAACATTAGCAAGTCTCCAGTCCTCCGGAACCTCACCCGTGTCTAAGGATGCTGCAAAGATATCTGTTAAGGCTCCGGCTATTTCCTTTCTCGCTTTCCTCAATAACCTGGGATAGATCCCATCCGGACCAGGGAACTTGTCCACCTTAATGTCTTTTAGGATACCCAACACTTCCTCCTTCCTTATGTCAACTTGACCTAGAGTAAGCAAACATCTATCCTTAACCTTGATGTCTGTCATGTCCCCCTCCTTGGTGAATACCAATACAAAGTACTTGTTAAGAATATCACCCATTTTCTCTGACTCAGCGCATAACTTTCCTTCTTTGTCCTTAAGTGGGCCAATCCTTTCTCTAGTTACCCTCTTGCTCTTTATATATGAATAAAAGGCTTTGGGATTTTCCTTAAACCATGTTTACCAGCAATATCTCATGTCCTCTCTGAACCCTCTTAATCCCTCATTTCAGATTCGCTCTACATTCCCCATATTCTTTCAAAGCTTCATCTGTCTTCAGTTGCCTAGACCTCCTGTATGCTTCCTTTTTCCTCTTGATTAGTCTCACAATTTCACCTGTCATCCATGGTTCCCTAATCTTGCTTTTTCTATTCCTCATTTTCACAGGAACATATCTCTCCTGCACGCTAATCAACCTCTCTTTAAAAGCCTCCCACATATCAAATGTGGATTTACCTTCAAACAGTTTCTCCCAATCTGCGTTCCGCAGATCCTGCCGAACCTTGGTATAGTTGGCCTTCCCCGGTTTAGAACTCTTCCTTTAAGACCACTCCCATCCTTGTCCATGAGTATTGCAAAACTTGTGGAATTGTGGTCGCTATTTCCAAAGTAGTCCCCTACTGTAATTTCAATCACCTGACCGGGTTCATTCCCCAACACCAGGTCCAGTATGGCCCCTTCCTGAGTTGGACTACATACATACTGCTCCAGAAAACCCTCTTGGACACACCTTACGAATTCTGCTCCATCTTGACCCCTAACACTGAGTGAATCCCAGTCAATGTTGGGAAAATTAAAATCTCCCTTCACCACCACCCTGTTTTTCCTACACCTTTCCATTATCTGTTTACATATTTGTACCTCTATCTCACGCTCACTGTTGGAGGCCTGTAGTACAGCCTCAACATTGTTACTGTATCCTTCCTATTTCTGAGTTCTACCCATATTGCCTCACTGCTTGAGTCCTCCATGGGGTCCTTCTTTAGTACAGCTGTGATATTGTCTTTGACCAGTAATGCAACTCCTTTACCTCCCTCTCTATCCCGCCTGAAGCAGCGATATCCTGGGACAACTAGTTGCCAATCATGCTCTTCCCTCAACCAAGTCTTAGTAATAGCAATAACATCATACTCCCAGGTACCGATCCAAGCCCTAAGCTCATCTGCCTTATCTACTACACTTCTCGCATTAAAACAAATGCACCTCAGACCACCTGTCCCTTTGTGTTCATCATCTGGTCCCCGACTACTATTCCCTTTAGTCACACTGACTCCATTATCTAGTTCCCTACAAGCTTTCATTACTACCTCTTTTCTGTCCAATAGTTGGTGATTAAGCGATTAGGTGTGCCAAACTGGGAAAAAAGACAGAAGTTGCTGGAAAAGCTCAGCAGGTCTGACAGCATCTGAGAAGGGAAGTCAGTTAACGTTTCAGACCCGAAACGCTAACTCTGATTTCTCTTCACAGATGCTGCCAGACCTGCTGACCTTTTCCAGCAACTTCTGTTTTTGTTTCTGATTTACAGCATCTGTAGTTCTTTTGGTTTTTATGTAGTGCCAAACTGAAATCTTGTTTTTTATTTTATTCAAACAGTGAATGTGGGTGTCCCTAGTTAGGCCAGAATTTATTGCCCATCCCCAATTGCTCAGAAGCAGTTAAGCGTCAACCACATTGCTGTGGTTTTGGAGTCACATGTAGGTCAGACCAGGTAAGGATGACAAGATTTCCTTCTGTAAAAGACATTAGTGAGCCAAATGGGTTTTTCCAATGATCAACAATGGGTTCATGGTCGTCATTAGACTATCAACTCCAAATTCTTTTTTGAATTCAAATTCCAGCTCTTGACCTGGTGGGATTTGAATCCAGGTCCCCAGAACATTAGATGAGTTTCTGGATTAATAGTCTAGCAATAATACCTCAAGGCCATTGCCTCCCCCATGTTCTGTGCCTGTTCTTTGCATCTTTATGGTGTTTGCACAAAGGTGGATTCTCAGCAAATATGTGAGATTACATTACTCCTTTTTCAGGGAATCTAGGTTTCATCCTTTAAATTGTGGTGCCATCAGAGGAGCAAACAGGCATAGATTATATATTGCAATGCAAACTTATTTTTAACATTTAGTAAGAAAGTAAACCCAATAAAGCAGCAGAATTAGAATGGTAATCCAGAGTTTTTGATTTCAGAGTCACTAACTTAATCCTAACTGTCTGTGTGTATGCAATGATTTGTTTTTTCAATGACTGAATCTGAAGGGTTGCATTTAAGTATCGCTGCTGTGTGACCTGGATTACCCTTGCACGCGAGCTGTCAAAATTTAATCTATTTACTCTGGCCACTTAAAAAGGAATTTACCAAACTGAGTGTAAAATAATCCACCTCAGGAGGGCAGTGCTGCCCAAATTTAATGGGATTTACTGACGATTTCCAACTCGGTTGGAGATTCCTGAATATACTTACCTTTTGAAGGGTAACCCTTCCTCATATTCCACCAAAGATTTGGAGAGATCCCAAGAAATAAAAGCTACTTATGGTTTTCAGTGGCTACTCAAATATTTGTGGTATTGTTCAGTAAAATGTAAGTTTTGTCTCTCTTCCTGAGGCGCTGTCTGTTTTGTTATAGCACTGTTTCAATGCTGTCGCTAGCTGACCTGTTTGTGTCTGTTTCTCTTTTTCATTCTTTTTCTAGTTTTCTGCAAGTATATGCTCCATATAGGCCTGATTATTCCTTTCTCCCTGTTGGTGTGTACACTTTGCCTGAGTCTTAAGTTTCTGTTATACTGTGTCCTGTTTTGCATAAATCTGTATGATTTTAGTTGAGTGCTCAAGTATCTGTACATTTTGCACTGTTTATGCCTTTCATACTGGCTTATTGTGTATTTTGTGTTGTGCATGTATTAATGAACATTTTGCACCTTTGTTTGCTAATTATGCTTTGGACTGCATATATTGGCTGTATACTTTGCACTGTAGCCTACGTTGCAGTATGTTTCACACTGCAGGGGTATGCATTGTATCTTTTGCACTAGTATGAGTGACTTTCATACTGCATGCATTACTGTGCAGATGAGTCATGAGGGAGAAACTCAGTATTCAATTCCAGTGTCAAGGAGTATGTGCGTATAGATGTTGGATAGAAAAATTGAACTTTGGTGCAGAAGAAAGCTTTTGTTCATGTGTCTGGACATCACAGACAAGGCTAGCATTTATTGCCCATCTTTAATTGACCTCGAAGTCACTGATTTAAGGCCTTCTGCATTTGGACATGATGTGCTTCAGTATTTGAGATGTTGAAAATGGTGCTGAACATTGTGCAGTCATCAGCGAAAAGTTCCATTTCTGATCTTCTGATAGAAGAAATGAATGAAGCATACAAAAATATTTGGACTGAGGATAGGTTGTTAGGAACTTCTTAAGGTGTGTCCTACAGCTAAGGTGGTAACTTTAAACAAACTACCATCTCCCTTTGTGCAGGAGTGACTCTGACCAGCTGAAAGTTTTCCCCCGATACCCATTGTCTTAGATTTTGCTAGGGCTCCTTGATGCCCACTTGGTTAAATGTAGACTTGATGTCAAGGGCTGTCATCCTCACCTCATCTCTAGAATTCAGCTCTTTTGTCCATGTTTGAACCAAGGCTGTTATGAGGTCGGGAATTGAGTGGCCCTGGCAGAACCAAAACTGGGCTTCACTGAGCAGGTGCAGCTTGAAAGCTCTGTTACTGACACCTTCCAACACTTGACTGATGATCGAGAGGAGACTGATGGGGTGGTAATTGGCCGGGTTGGATTTGTCCTTTTTTCTACAGAACGTATCTGGATAATTTTCCACATTGTCAGGTAGATGCTAGTGCTGCTGCTGTACTGGAACAGCTTAGATAGGGGGAGCGGCAAGTTCTGGAGCACAAGCCTCCAGTACTATTTGCCGGAATATTGTCTGGGCCCAAAGCCTTTGTAGTATCCAGTGCTTTCAACCTTTTCTTGACATCAGTTGGGGTGAATTGAATTTGTTGGAGACTGGCATCTGTGATGCTTGAACTATTGGCAGAGTCTGAGATGGAAAACTTGGCACTCCTGGGTGTAGATTGTTGCAGTCTTACCTGTTGCACCGGTGTGCTGGGCTCTTTCATCTTTGAAGATGGGAATACTTGTGGACCCTTCTCCAGCGAATTGTTTAAATGGCCATCATTCTTGACAGTTGACTGTGGCTGAATTGCAGAGGTTATCTTTGATCTGTCACTTATAGAATTGCTTGACTTCCCACTTAGCACAGTGATAGTTCCACAAAACATGATGGAAGGTGTTCTCAACAAGAAGATGGGTCTTCCCCGCAAGGTTCCTGGTCATTCCTAATGATAGTGCCATACACTGTGACAAGTAGTTTGGTGAGGACGACAACAGAGATTTTTCTGTCCCATTGGTTCTGTCACCACCTGTCAAAGACCCAGTCAAGCAGTTACGTTCTTCACAACTCGACCAGCTCACTCACTTAGTGCTGCTAACCACTCCTGTTGATGGATGTTTGAAGTTCCCCACCCAGAGTACATTGTATGCTGTCATCATTCCCAGTGCTTCCTCCAAGTCTTGCTCAATGTAGAGGTGAAGTTGATTCCTCAGCCCTTGGAGGACTGTATGTGCTAATCAGCAGGAGGTTTCATTTCCCTGATGCCATGAGACTTCATAGGGTGTGGAATCAATGTTGATGATTCCCAGGTCAACTCCCTCCTGACAATATACCACTGCGTCACCGCCCCTGCTGGGTCTGTCCTGCAATGGGACAGATCATATCCAGGAACAGTGACTGTATGATTCTGACAGTAAGACCATGTTTAGCTATTGCTCCCAGATTTCAATGAGGAGGACTTTGCAGAGTGAACATTGTTGTTTCTGGTGCTGAGGTTGATGCCAGGCAGTCTGTTTTGTTTTCTTTCCTTGTTTTCAGACTTTGTAGCAGTTGGGCACAATTGACGAGCTTCTTAAGCCATTTCAGAGTCAGTCACATTGTTGTGAACTACATATAAACAAAAATAAGGGCTGCAATTTTCCTTCCCTCGAGTACCAATAAAGAACTATTTTTTATGGCAATTGAAAATGGTTTTATGGTAATCATTGGACTGGTTTTTAAATCCAGATTCATTCATTGAATTCAAGTACCACTAGCTGCTCTGGTCAGATTTGAACCCATGTCCCCAGAGCCTTGGCCTCTCATTATTGGTCTGCTGCTATTTTTTGACTGCATTAATGACTTAGTGCAGGGCAGAAGAAGCACTCACTGTGTCTATTTCGATGAAACACTGATATAGTCAATTCAGATTTCAACCAGGAGGAGCTCCCCTTCATTTTAAATTGTGAACTAGCAAAATTACTCACATGGTTTTGTCAAAGTAGTCTATCCCTAAAGTCTTGTCATCATCTGATTTTATTTGCTTCAAATTTTAAAAAGGGCTTTACTGAATGATTGTCAATTTGTAATTCACATAAATGGAGTAGTATTGAAGAACATGCAACGTTCCTAGGTGTTGTGATTGTTGTTAAATTGGAAGAAATATACAGCAAAAGCATTGAAACATGTTTTTTCTTGCAGAGAAATAAAATGTAAATTGAGATAATTACTGATTCAAACATTATCTGCTGTGTACATTCATGTTTGTTTGTCACATTTAGTCTTTGTAATGATGATAAATCATAAATATAGCATATACAAGTTGCACAGCAGCAGGATGTTTTGGTAACGTTGACCTATTTATTTGCTTAAGACTTTGAAATTTGAAGATACACATCTTTTTTAAATGCCCTCATCAAATTTCTGTTTCATTTTGATCAATTACCATCTTTGTTCATCAAAATGTTTCAACTGATGTCCATTATTCTAACTGCCCTGCCACAAACTATTATAACCTAATTTGGCCCACCCAAAAACTGGTATAATGCCTAAATTAATCTCACAGTCAATTTAACACCCGTGGAGAAACAAACTTTTGTTCAAATCTGAAGTGAAAATATGTCCAGCTAGGTTGTTGCAAACATCTGACTATGGGTTCCTTTTGTTTTAAAAAAAAGTTGTAGGATTATCTGAAATATTGCTCCTAATACTCGTCATCCTTGGTCCCATATGTGAATCGGCGCTTTCCCACTGTAACTATATGAACTCAGATAAAGTAAGAAATTATTCAACTTCCTGGTTTCTCACCTTTGATACATCATGTCTTGAAAGTCTATCTCTCTGTGTATTAAAACAGAAAATGTTGGACATGGCAGGTAGAGCTCCATATGTGGAGAGACAAGCAGGGTTCACAGTGTTTCAGGCTTTCATAAGAATTGGGAGCCATGAGAAAAGCTTTTAAAAATGTTGAAATGGCAGGGTATGGAATAAAGAAAGGGAATGTCTGGGAGAGGATGGAAAAAGGGGGAACATATTGAATGACAATTAAGTGGGAATAGTTAAAGGTAGTGCTAATGGAACAACAAGCAAAGGATATGTTTAGAGGAGGGTTTCTTGGTGAAATAATGAACAACCGCCATCCAGAATCACAGTTAACAGCAAAACTGCAAAGAAAGTGAGACAAAATGGCAGTAATGTGCTGTGAGTCGAGATTTTGGTCTGAAAGTATTCAGCTCCATGGTGAGTCAGAGGCTGCAAAGTGTCAAATGAAAGATGAGGCATTGTTCCTGTAGCTTGTGTTGAGCTTCATTGGAATACTGCATCAGGCTGAGGACGTAGTCATACGACATGGAAACAGACTTCCAGTCCAACTTCTCCATGCAAACCAAGTTTCCCAAGTTAACTCGTCCCACTTGTCTGGATTTGGCCTGTCTCCCTCTAAACCTTTTCTATTCGTATACCTATCTAAATGTCTTTTAAATGTTGTTACCGTACCTACATCTGCCACTTCATCAAGCAGTTCATTCCACGTACAAAACACCCTCTCTGTGGAAAAAGTTGCCCCTCGGGCCCCTTTTAAATCTTTCTCCTCTCACCTTGAAAATATGTCCCCTAGTTTTGAACTCTCTCACCCATGGAAAAAAACTGTTTGCTATTCAGTTTATTTATGCCCCTCATGATTCTATAAACCTTAATAATCAGCTCTGGGGAGGTGATGATATTACCGCTGGACTGTTAATCCAGAGACCCAGATAACGTTCTGGGGACTCTGGTTTGAATCCAGCCATGGCAGATGGTGGAATCTGAAATCAGTAAATATTTGGAATTGAGATTCTAATGGTGACCGTGAATGCATTGTTGATTATCGGGAAAACCCATCTGGTTCACTAATGCCCTTTAGAGAAGCAAACTGCAATCCTTACCTGGTCTGGCCTACTTGTGACTCCAGAGCTACAGCAATGCGGTTGACTCCAAACTGCTATCTGGGCAGTTAGGGATAGGCAATAAATGCTGTCTAGCCAGCAATGCCCGTATCCTGTGAATGAATAAAGAATTTAGATCATTCTTAAGTGAAGTGACCAGTAATGTGCTGGTCTCACGAGTACACTGCATAATGGATCCAGAGCATCCCTACTTTTGTATTCAGTTCCCCTAATGAAAACATTATATGAGTTTTTCTATAGACTTGCCATAAATGCATGCTCACCTTAAGTAATAGATGCTGGGAGTATTGTGCGCAGTTTTGACACTGTGGAAAGGGCGGGGATGCAGATTTGCCAGGATGGAGCATTTGCACTATAAAGCTGGGTTTTTTTTGGAGGGCAACCTGATAGAGGCGTGTAAGATAATGAGGGGCATGGACAGGGTGGATGATTCCTGGGGCTAATTCTTAGAATGGGTGGCTTGACTTATGAGGAAAGATTGGACAAGCTGGACTTGCATCTGCTGAAGTTTTGAATAGGAAGAGGTGACTTGATTGAAACATAAAATCTGAAAAGTATTAACAGGGTGGAAGTGGAGAGGATGGTTCTTCTTCTGGGAGAATTTAGAACTAGGGAATCACTGTATTAAAGATAAGGGATTGTCCATTTAAAATCGAAGTAAGTTTTGTTTTATGCTGAGCGTTATGAGTCTTTAGAACTTTGTACCTGAAAAGGTGATGCAAGCTGACTACTTGAATATTTTTAAGCCAAAGGTAGGTAGATTCTTGTTAAGCAAAGGAGTGGAAAGTTATCCAGGGAGTTGGGAATATAAATTTGAGGTGATAATCAGATCAGTCATGATCTTATTGAAGAACAGAGCAGGATTGAGGGGCTGAATGGCTGACACCTGGTCCTGATTCATTTGTTTGTAAAAATCATGATGCACATTTATAGTGTGTTCATTGGTGCAGTGTCACAAGTTTAACAGTCAAAGTACACAGTGCTATTCTCATAAGTGCAATAGTGACTGTATAATGTTTCTCGTAATGTAGCGTTGTGCTGTGATTTAACAGCATATGGCTGCTGGCAATGGTACTTTTAGTGCTGCAAGGCATTCACTGTCCTGAACACTGTGATTGTTGCAGCATTTTACTGGCACCAGTTGTTCCCAGGCCCCAAAAATGGTTCATTTTGTTCCAGTAGCACAAGAGATTTTTTTCTTTCTTTTGCAGTTGGAAAGAAAAGATCGCGCAGGTATTGGTGACACGATGTATGAAGTGGTGTCCTTGCAAAAACAGTCTGAGAGAGATGGGACTGCTGCTGCTTCAACTGGCTTTATGCTGTACCATGGGAGACAAGCCAGTGTGACCCTTTCCCCCCAGGATAAGGATGATGAAGGTGCGTAACAAGGTTTAGAAAACTATATTGTTCTTGAATAGAACTACAGTCAAACTCATTTTATAAAAGCAGTATCATTATACAAGACATTAAACAGAGGATACACGTTTACTTACTACGTTTTCATGTGGATGCTGATGGAGGCTATTGACTGTTAAAGACCCCTGCACCCCTCTCAGAATTTAATCAGTTAAAAAATAAAGCTTTCATTCCAGATATTATAGTTGTCTTCGAGCAGTGTTGACTAATACTTTAGCCATGAACTGTATGTGGATAATTGTTTCTCTAATCTTTAAATATAAGGATAAGTAAAAGATGCAATGTTTGTTTGCATGATCTCTATGCTAGTGTTTGCATGGCATGTGCATCTGAACTTACTGCTTGTGTTTTTGTTGGCAGTTTAATTAGATGAAAAGTACAGGGTTTGTTTCCTTTGTTTGTTGTGATGGCTGTACTTTTTTTGGTTACTGACTTGCGTTTAGACACTTGTTAGATTACACTAGTTGGCTGGTTGACCAAGCTGTGATGGTGTTCTTTTACGTTGAATGGGAGCTCTGAGTGCTGTTGATCAGACGGGTTACAGGAATCACTTTGTGGGATTGTCATTTACTGGGATCAGTACCTGTGGTGGTTCGTTGCAAGTTGCTCTCATAATAGCTGCAGTGAAGTACAGGCCACTTAAATGCCAAGCTATCTACACCCTTTGTAGAAAGGCCAGATTGTTGCAGCAGCAGCAAAGCTGTACAGTACCATGTTGTCGTAACAAATATTCCTCTACCTTATGTTTCTCCAAGCCCTCTTAAACAAGACTTCAAATATGTTCCACTTTGTTCAAATAACAACAATTGAACAGAGCCCTGAACTGGAAGAAGCAAATACTATCTTTTTTATCCCCCTTGCTTTCAGTACTCCAATAATTTTGAAATTGACCTTTGTTCCCCTAAATCATTTCCTACGTTTGGCATTGTCCCAAATACAGTACAGTAATAACTAATACGGTGCTTTTCAGTTGATGCAGAGAATAAATCAGGGGATTATAGCTACATTTTGATTGGACTAATCAATGTAGGAACTCGTGGTGTCCATTTTTAGTGAATCACAGTCACCTTTAGAGAGCCTCAGTAAAGTCCTGTACTCTTGTATCAAAACAGTATTTGCTAACCCTGTATTCGGATAATTATTGTAGCTGAATTTTAATTGGCCTAATCAACTCAGGAGATTCTGGCAATCTTTTTGGCGTATCACACCACATCAGAAATCTCAGTAGAGCTCCACAAAAAACATATTTTTCTCTCAGGTAAAGAATAAAATTAAAGGATCTGTAACATTATATGAAAATAAAACACAAGACTTTTCCTGATGCCTGGGACAGGACGACTACTTCATCTGGGATGAAGTAACAGATTATCTGGCCATTATCATATTGTGACAGTAGAACCCTGGCTGTGTGCACCAGTTAATGACTGCATTGTTGTAACAGTGGCTACTTTTCTAAAGTGCACGAAATAGCTGCAAAACATCTTCGGGGAATGTCTTGAGATTGTAGAGGTTGTTCTAGAATTGCATGATCTTTCTTCTCCTTCCTCCCATCCTTGCTAATCCCTTTCAAGATATTTCTGATTGTCGTGGGCACTTTAATATTACTGGGGAAACCTTTTTGAAAAGATATTTCCATTGTTAACCAACCGAGATCAGTGACCTCATGTGGGTCATTCTTTACGATATCCTTTAGCTGCACAAAGCATAGGTGAGAAAATATTCATGGCTTAATTTTAATCAATTTGATAAATTTGACATTTGCAGTGCTGTTGTGCACTTGACTCTGTGTGCTACAACCTTTCTGATCTTGGGAGTTCTCGAGGTTCTTCCTAGTCTGTTATTTTTATCACCTTAATTAAGTGGTCATTCTGGTATGAAATTGTAATTGGAATCCTCTGGTGATGCAGTCATGAAAAGCCCTCAGTGTGATGAACATATCCAGGCATCTGAACCGTTTCATTGTGCATAGTCTTGTTACCTGTTCAATTATGCATTACCTTAGGTTTATCTTGAATAAAAATTCATCTGCCATTGCCATAAATTAGTCCCAATGTTTGTGAATGTCAAATTGGTCTCCTTACTTGGCCACATTCCTTTACAGCTCGCTATAAAATCATTCCTCTGTGGAATTTTGCTGTATCCTGTACCCCAGGCAGTGCTATTTTTATCTGGAAATAATGAATCAGCATATGAATATCATTGGTGGGAGAACCAAGTTAACAGTGTATTGGCAAATTGTACTTCAGAATAAGGTTATTGATTGACTAATGCCATGCTGAAATCTTGTCTCAGAACAATTTCCTTTTATACAAGCAAAACAAAATTTCAGAGCTTTTTTTTATTATAGGCTGCATTTGTGGTAAGATAAAAGGGAGTTTTTGATATCTGTCATGCGAAGGGGTTGCAGAAATTATGTCTCTTGAGACTGGTCAATGCTCCCTTGTTGAGGCATTTGCATTGAATTATGGAATAAATTTAACAAATCCCAAGCTTGTCGATGGCAGTCAGATCTGAGGGTGTGATAAGAAAGGGTCAAACTCTATTGCCTAAAGGCAAAGTTAAGGTTAGAGAATGATGCATATAAAATGGACTCAATAAGGCCAGAATATTCCTTGAATGCAAGTCAAACTAACAGGACAAGCAAAGATAAGTTAGCGAAAAGTGAATTGAAAAATTTCTTCCTTCATGCAAATCATGATTGGAATGATCAATCAGAAAAGGAGTGGAATGACATTTATGAAAGAAATTGTGTTATGTAATTGGACAATGGGTTGGGTAAGATGGAGATACAGAGGAGTAAACTTCATGAGCGAAGAATTTTAAAATTGTTAGTCTTTCAGATTTAGCACCCCCCTCCACAATTTCTGACTTCTCCAAGGAGTGTAAAGCATGCTCTTATGGTTAGTGGGGTGCATTTGTTTAAAATTAGGTCACTGTTTTCGGTCAGAATTGGAGGGAACTTGTTTCTGAGGGCTGTGTGATATTGGAGCAGCCTGCCTCAGAAGGCGGTTCAGTCAGGGTAATTGAATTTACCCGTTTAAGTTGGGATAGTTTCTTGTTTGGCCAGGGAATCTGAGGTTATTAGGGGATAAATGTGAATGTGGAATTTGAAACACACACAGATCAGCCTTGATCTGTTTGAATGGAGGAGCAGGCTCAATGACCAGCCGCCGCCTCTTACTTTTTACATCCGCTGAAAATCAAGAAATGCAATCCGCTTCCATAGCCTTTAGCACATTCTGCAATTTCTTGTAAGTTACAATGAATGCTCAGAAACCTCTAACTTCATTTCAGCAGGCATTTACGTGCAATTCCTTTACTTACTTGCTAACATGAATTCCAGTGACTGCTGGCAATGACTGAAGTAGGCTGTTAAACACAGCTGTTGAATACTCATTGCAGTCTGATGGCCCTTGTTTTCAGCTCCAGTCGTGAAGCTTCAGGACCAAGTGTAAATACTTTGAGTCTCATGTCGACACTGATGTAAAGAACATACTTTTTCTTTTGCAGTGGAAGCTTGTCATGGAAAACATGAGCCCTGTAATTGATACCATATGCCATTGGGATCCGAACATGTTTAACTCATCAGTTTTCCAACATATTTGGGACTGATCCCTGGAGTACTTGCGCATATAATGGAATATCGTTTGCAAAGCCTTTCTTCAGAGGCAATGGACAGGTGGCAACCCCAAGTGATATGGAGCACCCCATCTGTTGAGTCTACAAACAGACAAACTATCCCCATGATAGTGCATGCTATCCACCACTTCCGGAAAGGCAAATTCTCACCTCCATGAATTCCTGTTGGATTGCTACATTTGACACTGACATGAGCAGAACGGTTTTGGAGAGGGTGCCCTCTGTTATGTCATTCAACGTCAGAGATTCTACGCTTTGCTTATCTTACTCAGAGACTGGAAAGAACATCAGAACTGAAGTTAGCAGAATGCTGAAGAGGGTTATTGTTTTAAACATACTTCAACAAATTCAGTCTGTCTGTGACAGCTCCTTTACATTGCTAGCATGTGTCGTTGCAATGCTGAAATATCTGACATATATCTCATGTTCAACTTCTTATCTAGCTGCTTGCTTTTAAAGCAGATTCAAAAGTATTATTGCATTATATAACAAAAATAAATACCTTATTTAGCAAGTTCACAAGTGGTTCATTTATAATATGAAGATCTCAATAGTTGGGTGGGATTTTTTTGCTCATAGCAATGTAACTACAGGAACTGTACAATTCCAGACTTTGTTATCAGGTTGTGGTTCATAGAGTTGATAGAAGCAATTTTGAAAACCCTGACATTATAGTTTTCACATGGATAAACATATTCAAATTGGGGCCAGATTTTGCCAAAAGTAATGTCTTCTGATTTCACCCAGTGAGAATTGGCAAATCTTAAAACATTTTAAATAGGTGAATGTATTGAAGGAGGGTCTTTTGGTGCAGTGGTAGTGTCCCAAACACTGGTCTAATTCATGTCTCATTGGCCCTGGAGCTGTGTTGCAACATGTCTGAACAGGTTGATTGGAAATAATTATCGTGCAAAGAACATACAAACTTTATGGACTGTGAAAGATCAGCTGGCCAGTTAAGCCTGCCAGTGTGTTTATGGTGGTTGAATCATTGTGACTGAATACTGCCCACTTCCCTCCTCTCTAACGTTATTCCTCCTTGCTGTCAGCCTGCTGATTCTGTACTGCCCCACTGCTCACCACACACCAATACATGGAAATCCAGCAGCTGAAGAGTGATGTGAAGGTCTGAATCCATCAGATCAGTGCCAATATAACACTGCTCATGATCCAGGTGGTGCAGGAATTTCTCTCCCTTCTGGCATTACAAATTAATCTTAAAAACTGTGATGGCCTGGTGGTAATCACACTGGACTGGTAATCCAGAACCCTCGGCTAATGTTCTGGGAACATGGGTTCAAATCCCACCATGGTAGATGTTGAAATTTAGTAAAATCTAGAATTAAAAGTTAATCTAATAGTGACATGTAACCACTGTCACTTGTTACAAAAAAACCCATTAGGTACACTAAATGTCCTTTGGGGAAGGAAACCTGTCATGCTTAGGTAGTCTGGTTTACATGTAACTCCAGACCCAGAATAATGTGGATGACTTATTGAGTTGCCTAGTCTTTTTTGGCCAACTCTACAATCAATTCTGCGGAAGGATTACTGGACCTGAAAAGTTAACTCTGATTTCTGTCCGTAGATGCTGCCAGAACCTGCTGAGCTTTTCCAGTAATTTCTGTTTTTGTTTCTAAATCCAGCTTCTGCAGTTCTTTTGGTATTTATTAATTTGGCCCATGTAGACATGAGATTTTATGACAGTGCAGCCATTAGATCACTAGGATTAGTTGGCTTTGAGTATTTGAATGAAATTAGACTAAGACAAAACATAATTGGTAAATTAGTTTGAATGCTGAAACCATAGCTGGTCAGAAGAATAGGTTTTCACAGCTAACTTGCTCATGTACTTATGATTTTAAATGTAATTTCCCATTGATTTCTTACCAAAAAAGGTCTTGGATATTTACATAGGATTACATAGACTGTATGGCACATTAATGTAACACTTGAACCTCCTCCTGCTTTCCTCATGTAAAACTTTCATTCTCCATCTCTTTTAGTATTTTTCTTGTTTCTCCAGTTTTGTTTCCACCCTTGGGTGACTATCTGTGTGGAATTTGCACATTCTCCCTCTGTCTGTGAGAGTTTCACCAAGTTTCCCCCCACAGTCCAAAGATGTGCAGGTTCGAAGGATTGGCCATGCTAAATTGTCTATAGTATCCAGGGATGTGCAGGGTAGGTGGATTAGCCGGGGAGAATGCAGGGTTACAGGAATAGGATAGGGAGTGTGAATCTGGGATGTTCTTCAGAGGGCTGGTATGGACTCGATTGGCTGAATGTCCTCCTTTCACACTGAAGGGATTCTATGATTCTATAAATACATCTGTGCTATTCAATTCAACCACTCCCTTTTTGTGCCAAGTTCCATGTTCTGATCACTCTCTGGAGAAAGATATTTCTTTTGAATTCCCTATTTACTACTTAATGACGGTCTTATATTGATAGCTTCTAAATATTCTCTTTGTAGACGCTCTGTCAAAACTTCTGATAGTTTCAAAGACTTTTATTAGGTGACATCTCAGCCCCCTGTTTTTTTTTAGGGATGCATCTTGTTGATCCTTGCCTGATGTGTAAACACATATATCTGGGATTATCCTTAGAAAATTGTCACAACTTAACCAGAAAGAGCAAGCAATGATTTTTTTTTCCAAACTGTCACGAAATGTGTCAAATCTTAATTAAGCTAGACGACCAGTTTGTCTGAAGGACTACTCGACAAAAACAATCCATGCAAGGTTACATTATTAGCTGAGAAAATAATTATTTGCTGCAAGCATGCTTTACTTGAACAAACAGCAGTCAAAAGAAAGGATATCAAATTTGCTACAATGCACTAAAGGTATCCCCTCTCAGCATCCCCAAATTCATTCACCCACTTGTATTCATAATCAGCCAGATAAAAGACGGATGAGTTGACACAAATATAAATGAGAAAATGTAGATAGAGAAACAAAATTCTGAAGATCAAAAGCCCAGATCTCAAGAGTGAGTTATGTTGTCTTTCTCAGTTCCTTTTGTTGTCAACAATGGTGAAACACTGCTGTCTGTGAAGCAATGGCCATTCTTCACTTGTAGTTGATCCAGGGTTTCCTAGCTGTTTTGTTAGAGTTTCTTAATTTTTCTGTGTTGTCACTTGCTGATAGAAAACATTTCTCTCTTTTCCCTTCCGTTTGGTGACTCTGGATGACCTTGGCCGCTCTGCACTTATAGGTCTGTAACAAACTGCAGCTGGACCAATCCGAGAGTTATCATTCAGTCAATTTTTACTTAACTCAAAACCCATAGTGGTGTGCTGACTTAATAATGTGACAATCCCACTGCTTCAATAGCAATGTTATCTTGTACACCTAAAAATGTAAACCACTTGATTTTTCAGAGTTTCACAACTCATCTGATATCTCTGCTGTGTAACAGTGCAAAAGATTTACTCATGTACTCTTGTAATTTGTTGCTGTCCTGCTCGTATTGACCATCCTCCCAATTTGATATTTTCTTTCATGCATGGCATACGAACGTTGCTGACCAAGCTCATATCTAGATCCTATCCCTAATTACCTTACTGAAGCTGATGGTGAGCTGCCTGCTTGAACTGTTGCAGTCTCAGTGTTGTAGGTTGATCCACAATGCTGTTAGGGAGGGAATTCCAGGATTTTGATCCAGTGATACTGAAAGACTGGCAATATATTTCCAAATCAGGATGGTGAGTGGCTTGTAGGCCATGTATCAGTTGCTCTTGCCATTCTAAATCGTAATGGTCGTGGATTTGGAAGGTGCTATCTATGGAGCATTGGTGAATTTCTGCAGTATATCTTGTAGACGGTATGCTCTGCTGCTACTGAGTGTTGCTGGTAGAGAGAGTGGATGTTTATGGATTTTGTGCCAATCAAGCAGACTGCTTTGTCCTGGATTGTGTTGATCTTCTTGACCGTTCTTGGAGCTGCACTCATCCAGGCGAGTGGACAATGTGATGGAGCACTCCTGACTTTTGTCATGCAGATGGTGGACATGCTTTGGGGAATCTGAGGGTAATTTCTTGCTGCTGGATTCCTTGCCTCTGACCTACTCTTTTATGTGGCTGTTCCAGTTCGGTTTGTGGTCAAAGACATTTATAGTGGGAGATTCAGCAATGCTAATATAAAAGGATGATGGTTAGTTTCACACTTGTTGGAGAGTGGTGTGGATGTAATTTGCCATTTGTCAACCTAAGCTAGATATTGTTCAGATGTTGCTACTTTTGGACAGGGACTGCTTCAGTATCTGGGGAGTCATGAATGGTACTGTATATTATACACTTATTGGCAAACTTCCCATGATGGAGGGAAGGTCATTGATGAAACAGCTAAAGATGGCTAGGGCCTAGCACCCTATCCTGATGAACTTCCTGCAGAGATGGGGTACCTCACCACAGGGGATTCACAACCATCTTCACCAGGACAGTTAGGGTTGAGCAAAAGATGCTCACCAAGCCAGTGACCCCATATCCTGTGGAAGAAGAAAATTAACTTGAGATAATTATTTTTAAGCACCTTAATTGAGTGCGTTATGACAAACGCCCATGACAAGTGGGACTTGAACTCATCCATACAGAAACTGACTCGAGGATTTCTAATTATAGTTTTAAAGTCACATGTCTCATGGTCTGTATACCTACTGAAGTGCATCAATGAATTATGTTAATCAGCATTATCCCATCGATTGGATGAACTGGAAAAGAATACACAAATCTAATTAACACTTCGTGTTTTCACTTTTATAGCACCTCCAGAACATTCCAAAGTGTTTTACAGCCATTGAATTTTTCAAAAAAGCTGAGCAGCAAATATTTTACAATGCTGCATCCCATTGTCATTCTATGAACAAAACTCAGAGGCTCTTTAAATGGAATAACCCCTTTCTCCATCTGCATTGCTGCAACAATCACTGACGTTGTGTACCTGTTTGGGCAAAATGTTGCTTTTGTTCTAAAAATTGGCAAATAGCTTTGCACTAGCTCATTATTCTACAGTTCCTGTTCATTCTGCCTGACTGCTCCTCCATAGTCTCTGATGTCAGCTCAGTAAATATATGGAACCTTGATCAGTTTCACTTGGCTCGCTCTCCCTAGATTCCCTTGAACAGCTGTGTATGAAGTGGCTTTTTGCAGGGAACTTGTTATCTCTCCGTATGCTGCTCTGGGCTTAGAGTTACTTTCAGGGTGAACTGCTTGTGGACATTCTGGCAACCTGAAATGAACATGTTTGGGGAAATCCTTGTTCCTGAAGATTACCCACTGAGGTCCATTGCAGTGGTCAGGCTACTGCTGGCTAAGTTTTATGTCAGGCCAAGTTTTACTGTCAGGCCAGCCCTTCTTCACAGTAACTATGGAGACTTATGCAAAACAGAGACAATTGGCCTAGTGTGCCTATGCCGGCTCTTTGAAAGAGCTACCTAATTGATCTTACACTCTTGCTTTCACGCCTTAGCCCCAATAGTATTGATTTTCAGTTTCGTTAATAGTGCATTACATTTAAACTTTGGGTGGGAATCATGTTGTAAAATGGATAACCTATCTTCACTTCTGGCAATTGCACGTAAGTTTACCTCAAATCCCCAGAGTTCAAGCAGTTTTACCCTTTAATAACAACTTGGATGGTCACCTCTGTAGCTGTGTTACAGTTTACAATTTGTATTTATGTAGTTCTTTTACTGACTAATAATTCAGTGACAAGATTTAAATGAAAGGCCTTACAGCAGTCTCATGACAGTACTAGAGTCTCCTGGATTGGATTAACAACTGTTCACTTTGTGAATCACTTCATTGCAACATTGACTACACTTCAGCGTATTTCAATAGCTGTGATGAAAGACACACCAATTAACATTTGTTCTTTCTGTAGCACTGGTGCTCTTTAGGTACTAGAGTCATGTTTTCTGAATTGTTTATTTCCTTGCTCATACAATGTGGGTGGATCATCTCTGTTCATCTGGTATGTGCCCATCCTTGTCACTTTTTTAGAGCTCTAGTGCTTGCTTGCTCATTTCTGTCATCTTGATTCAGAGTCCTCATTGTTTTTGATCAAGTTATCTATCATTCCTAGATTACGTTGAAAAAACAATCCTTTAATAACTGTATATTGAACAGTTTTTCCCTCTAACCATACTTTACTTCCAATTCTCGTCACTTATGAAGATTTGTTTTAGGTAACGTTTTAAATTTGCCTGGCATGTACTTCAATCATCAGAATCAGCAAAATAATAAAATTTAAAAAAAACTGTTGATGTGCGAGCTCTGAAACTAAAAGCAGAAAGTAATGAAGAAACTTAACCAGCCTGTCAGCATCTTTGGAGAGAAAAACAGTTAATGCTTTCAATTTGATCTATAAAAGGGTCATTGGACTTGAAACATTAACTCTGGTTTTCTCTCCGCAGATGTAGCCTGACTTGCTGAGTTTTCTAGCATTTTCCAAATCAGCAAAGATTGCTGTTTTTGTTTGCACTCTGTGTAACATCGAAAGCATTCATATTTAGTGACGGTGCCAGCCTCTCTGCCTATATTTCTTTGCTTGATGGTTTGAACGCCTTAGCAAGTCGTAACATTTGGATTGGCACTAAGTTGAGTAAAGCTGAACGCTCACTGCTTTCTTTGGATTGTAATCTCTGCTGTCACGTTTTCACCTCTATGTTTACCTTGTACTTTGGCTGTGTTTTTGTCAAACTCAATGCTGACTCCTTTCCCAGCACCAACTGCAAACGTCACCCTTGTGTAAGAGTGTCTTGCTTTTAGGATAACACAAAATTCTTCTCCTGCAAGACTGGCTAATTTCTATGTTTCTTTTCTAGGCCTTTCTCTTTAAGATACGTTTGATCTTTTACTAAACAGAGTACGGTCTGTTGAATGATATTGGTAATTCTTCAGGTATTTACTTGGGGCTCAATTGTTTTGAAATCATTGTCTGCCATTGGTTCTACCTGTTACCTGAGTTTTGAAATTTGTTCATAAGATCTGGGTGTCCTTGGTCTAGCCAACATTTATTGCCCATCCGTAGGTCACTGTAAATTCATAAATAAGAAGGTGTGCTGCAACACATCTAGTGTCGGGGCACCCATTGCACTGTTAGGGAGGGAAGACCCACTGACAATAAAGGATTGATGATACAGTTCCAGGTAAGACTGGAGGGGAACTTGCAAGTGATGGTTCTCACTTGTATCTGCTGCCCCTTGTTCTCCTAGGTGTGAGGGTTCTCAGGCTTGGAGGGTTCTCGAGGAGAAGTCTTGGTAAGTTGCTTCAGTGCACCTTCTAAATGGTGTCGGCTGCTACTACTGAGCACCAATGATGAAGGGAGTAAACGTTGTAGGTGGTAGATAGAGTGTCAAACAAATGCGCTGCTCATCCAAGTACTCTCACTCTAGAGAAATGGAAAGAATGTCGAGTCGTCAGGACCAGTCACATTGCTCACTTTGTTTTCTGGGTTTTTTTTTGGTCAGACTATAAGTTAATTACCAGTGCCTAATCTACAGAGAAATATCATGTCCACTGTTATTTGTCATTTATATCAATGATTTGGATAAGAAAGTAGAATGCTCAGTAAGTTTGCAGGTGACATCAGAATTGTTGGTATTGTGGACAGTGATGAATGTTATCTAAGAATTCAACAGGATCTTGATCAGCTCGACCAGAGGGTTGAGGAATGGCAGATGGAGTTTAATTCAGATAAATGCGAGCTGCTGCATTTTTGTAAATCAAACCAGGGCAGGACTTACACAGTTAAGAACAGGGCCCCAGGGAGCGTTGTCGATCTGAGGCACCTAGGGGTTCAGGTATATATTTCTCTGAAAGTAGCATTACAAATAGACAAGGTTCTGAAGAAGGCATTTGGCATGCTTGCCTTCATTGGTTAGACCATTGAGTACAGGAGTTGGAATGTTACGTTGCAGTTGTACGGGACGTCGGTGAGGCCACTTTTTGGAGTACTGTGTATAGTTTTGATCACACTACAATAGGAAGGATCTTATTAAATTGGAAATGGTGCAGAAACAATTTATATGGAAATTACGGGTACAGCAGCAATTTATAAGGATATTACGGATACTAGAGGGTTTGAATTATAAGGAGAGGCTGAGTAGGCAGGGACTATCTTCCCCTGGAGTGTAGGAGGTTGAGGGGTGATCTTTATAGAAATTTTTTAGATCATGAGAGGCATAGATAAGGCAAATCGCCAAGGTCTTTTACCAAGTGTAGGGGGGTCCAAAACTACAGGGCATAGGTTTAAGGTGAGAGGGGAAAGATTTAAAAGCGATCTGAGGGGCAACTTTTTCACACAGAGGGTAGCGCATATATGGAATGAACTACCAAAGGAAGTGGTGGAGGTGGGTACAAGTACAACATTTAAAAGGCATCTAGAAAGACACATGGATAGGAATGGTTTAGAGGGATATGGGCCAAAAACTGGCAAATGGGGCTAGATTAATTTAAGATATCTAGTTGGCTCGGTTGAGTTGGACCAAGAGGCCTGTTTCTGCACTGTACAATTTTATGACTGTAAGTGGGACTAGTTCAGTTTATGAAATATGGTTGGCATGGATGAGTTGGACTGACGGGTATGTTTCCGTGCTGTATGACTCTAAATAGTACAAGTTTTAATGTGCAGTGCGTAAACACTGGCCATTACTGTTTAATGATGGGACCGTTGCCCCAGTTTCTAGTTAGCCGTTGTAATAACATGGCTTCTTGTCAACACCTATTTATGGATCTTTGTTAACCTTCTGATCCCAGGTATGCACGTGAATCTGTCAAAATCTTGGTGATCCTGTTTCCTTTTATTTTTGTGGCTAGGCAGTCTATCATTATAGCAAGAGATATAACATCCAAATAGTATTCAAATATTTTTAAGACAACAATCTCATTAGAATATTACGAAGAAAGAAAGGCACATTGCCTGAAATCTTGTACTGGAACCTTTTCACAGCTGTGTGGATCCTGTGACTGGAAGATCTATTTATATTAGACACTGTATTACACTGGCTACTGGGGGAAATGAGATTTTGCCCTGTGAAAGACGCTATTATTTTTCAAAAGGTATTATTGACAAGAGATAATAAATACCCCAAGGTACCATCTGGAATCAAATAATGGAATAATTTAAGAATGGACCAGGTGTTATGTTTCCATAGACTTTGTAATTCCAATTCTGCCACCTTCAATAATTGGGAGGCACCAGGTAAAAGCAAATACTGGGTCTGACTGTTGTCGGACAACATGTTTTCTTCTTTGGGTTTATAAACTGAAATGAAAGTTGCACTACAAGTAACTGGAATAGCACGAGACTTTTGCATCTTGAAAATCGAGTGCTACATCATTTTGAGCTGTGCAATGTAATGTTGCTTTGAAGCATAAAGGAGGGGAATTTGAGACTGAGCAGCCCTAAAAGTCTTTAACTGTCTGAGTGGTTGAGTTGCAGAGTGTTCAAAGCTGTAAATGTCAGGGCAGTGGGAGGAACCATCCAGCGCCTGCAAATTGAAAGCATTCATCTCTTCTTGTCCCCCTCTCATTCTGCTCTGTGTGGGGAAAGGTAGAAAACCAAAATGCTTAATAGAAGGAATTCTAACAAGCATGGCAGCTAGAGGGAGAATTACCAGGGAATCTTTTGTTCCTACGTGAGGGCTCAATTTGGGTCTCTGATTAATGGGCAGCCATTGAATCAGTGCTACTTCTGTACTATATTGAAGTGTCAGCCTAAATCATGTGTAGTTCTCTGAATGGGATGTGATCCTGCAACATCCTGTCCCCCTGAAGGCAAGAGTACTGTTTGCTCAACCAAGGCTGATTGCCCAAAAAGATGGTGAGGCTTTTAAATCTTCCTCTTCACCAATCTTTTAGTCTGATTCTGAAGCCTAAGGACATCCCGTAGGCTACAGTAAAGCTAGCTGAAGATAAGTGCTTACTAAATGCACTCGAACGCTGTGATTTAGATTGGGTTGAAACGATGACAGCAACAGAGTGTGCCACAACAGCTGAAACTGGTGATTCTGGCACCACATGTTAAGATTGTAAGTTTGATCAATTGACACTTTATTGGCTTGCTTAGTTCTCACTAGCTATGGTCAGATCAGCCCACACTGCTCCCAGTCATGCAAATACATCAGACAGGCAATTGTGTGTGTCAAGGGTCCAGTTTTCATTTGGTGATGTATTGTGGGGAAATTTGGAACCTTATGTTATAAACAGATTAATCTGCATTCTGCCAAGTGCTTATTTTACAAGATTGTTACTTTCTGTAACGGACACAGCCTGAAGTAAATTTATTCTGCATACTGTCAAATTCAATCTCCAATGAAAGAACTGCAGGATCAGTGGGCTTGTTTCCCAAATACTGATAGCAATCTGCAAAGCAATCACAACTTTGTGCTTGCAAATGAATTCAGTTAATAGCATTTTCCTCCTGCAGGCTGGGAGGGTGCATGAGATTGCACAGCGACTCCATTTCCAGTTCTTTAACAAAGGCAGAGGCAGTCAAGCAAGGTCAAACAATGAATAGCTGGATAACATTATCTAACATCTGAACACATTTCAGAGCAGTATCCTGTAAATAGAATGTAAATATTTCCTTTCGTTACTGGTTCTTCAACAAAGGAAATGGAGCTGGTGGCTGGTGGTAACATTTTGGACTTGAACACACTGTGAATGAGCTTCTGCAGCATTTTGTACTCTGAAATTCAAAATCCTTTGAGTGAAGAAAATTCTCATCTCTACTTTCCAGGAGACCAGAGTGAAACTGCACCCTACTCTTTTCACACTTTATTAAGCTTTTAATTAGGCCTACAAATGACAAACATGCACATACCCAAAATCTAAATATTTCAGTTTCAGTATATGTTATATGGTGTCTCAGTGGTTAGCACCGCTGTCTCACAGTGCCAGGGACCCAGGCTCGATTCCAGCCTTGGGCAATTGTCTGTGTGGAGTTTGCACATTCTCCCCGTGTCTGCATGGGTTTCCTCCAGGTGGTCTAGTTTACTGTCTCAATCCAAAAATGTGCAGGTTAGGTGGGTTGGCCGTGCTAAAATGTCCATAGTATTCAGGGATGTGTAGATTAGGTGGGTTATAGGGGATGGGTCTGTGGAGGATTGCTCTCACGGTCAGTGTGGACTTGTTGGGCCAATGGGGCCAGTTTCCACACGTGTAGGCCTTCTATGATTCATAATATATATATGCGTATGTGTATGTGATATGAGCACAGATTGATGTCTGTCAGCTGAATATTATTCAACATTCAATATCCAATTAATAATTTTGGTTTCTAAGTGGCTGACCCTTTATTCTGAAACTACGACCTCCCATTTTAAATTTCCCAGAGGTAGAGAAGCATCTTCTAAGCAACGCATCTGTCAAGCCTGTTAATAATGTTCCATGTTTCAATTAGATCATCTCCCGTTCTTCTAAACTCTAAGGAACATAGGCCTAATCTACTCAATCTTGTAGGATAATTCCATCATTTTAGCAATCAGCCCACTGAAACTTCATTGCGCTCCCTCGTCGACAACTATATTTTGTTTTAGGTAAGGAGACCACAGTTGTTGGAAATACGGCTTGGCCTCACTTATACTGTTGGGTTAAAACTTATTTACTGTGATATTCCAAACCCTTTTTAATAAAAGTTCAACAAGCCATTCCCTTTCTAATTCCTGCATGTTGCGTATTAATTTTGTGATTTATGTTCCAAGGCAGCATTTTCAACTGAACACTGACACTTTTCAGTCTCTCACCATTCAAAGATGCTCTGATTTTTTTTTTGTCTGTTCTGACCAAGCATTTCTCCACATATTCCATCTGCTGTATTCATGCCCACCCATTCAACCTTGTCAAATCCTTTCACAGCCTGTACACATCCTCCTCAGAGCTAACATTCCTGCATAGTTTTTTGCAGTAATCAAAGTTGGATGTATTAAATTCAGTCATCTCATTAAAGTCATTATTAAAGATTGTCAATTTCCAAGGCTGAAGTACTGATCCCTTTGCAACTAGTTTGTCTCAACTGACCTGTGTATTTTTTTCTCAGTTTTCTATCAGTTAACCAATTCTCAATGCTTATCAACATATTATGAATAATTCCTTTTCCCTAGATTTTGCAGAATCACTTTTCAGTCAAGTCTCTTCATAATATTAAAGATCCCTTTTATATTAACCCTCTGCTCTCTTTTTCAAAAGAAAAGTCTCCAATCTGTTGAATGCTTCCGTTTTAGTATCAGCATTGTAAATCTCTTTCTCGCCTTCTCTAGTGCCTGTATTTCCTTCCAGAGAATATGGAAGTCTGTATTTGGAGAGAGGGTAAAATTGGTGACTGCAAGTGGGCTAATGGAAAATTGACAGCTGATTTAAAGTTCACAGGACTGTGGGTCACACTCTTTTTGGAAACTTGTTTCCCACCCTTGTGATCACTTTTGCATGGCTTGAAATTGAAAATTGTGACAATGTTTTCCAAGTCAATGGAAGATAAAAATAAGACCAGGAAACCATTCATGTTAGTAAAGATGTAATGTAACTAAGATTCAGCACAAATTGACAAGATTTTTCTACCTTCTCATATCTCTAGATTTGTAGTCATTGGTCTTGGGAACTTAATCACTTTAGTATTTTTTTATCCATGGGATGTGGACATCACTGGCTGGCGAGCATTTATTGCCCGTCCCTAATTGCCCTGGAGAAGGTGGTGGTGAGCTGCTTTCTTGAACCACTGTGGTCCATGTGCTTTGAGTAGACCCACAGTTCTGCTAGGGAGGGAGTTCCAGGATTTTGACACAAAAGGAACAATGATAGATTTCCAAGTTAGGATGGTATGCAGTTTGGAAGGGCAACTTGGAGGGAGGTGTTCCTCTGTGGCTGCTGCCCTTGTCCTTCTAGATGGAATTGGTTGTGGGGTTTGGAATGTGCCGCCTTCGTGAATTTCTGCAGTGCATCTTGTAGATGGTACACATTGCTGCCACTGAGCATCAGTCGTGGTGGGAGTGAATGTTTGTGGATGTGGTGCCAATCAAGTGGGCTGCTTTGCATGGATGGTGTCAAGCTTCTTGAGTGGTGTTGGACCTACGCTCATTCACGCCAGTGAGGTGTATTCTATCACATGCCTGACTTGTGTCCTGTAGATGGACGGCAGGCTTTGGTGAATCTGGCGTTGAGGTTCACTGTGTAGGATTCCAAGCCTCTGATTAGCCACAGTATTTATATGACTAGTCCAGTTCAGTTTGTGGTCAGTAGTAACCCCGAGAATGAGGAATTCAGTGATAGTAATATAATTGAATGTCATTGGTCAAACAATTGTTAGATTCTCTTCTGTTAGAAATTGACAATGCCTAGCATTTGTTTACTGTAAATGTTGATTGCCACTTTTCAGCCAAAGCCTGGATATTGTCCAGGTCTTGCCACATTTGCCTTGGTTTCTGAGGAGTCTTATGCAATCATCAGTGAACATCCCAATTCTGATCTTATCATGGAGGGAAGGTCATTGATGAAACAACTGAAGATGTTTGGGCCTAGGACAATCCTCTGAGGAACTCCTGCAGAGATGCCCTGAAGCTGAGATAGATTTAGATTAAATTCCCTACAGTGTGGAAACAGGCCCTTCAGCCAACAAGTCCAGACTGCACCCTTGGAGCATCCCACCCAGACCCATATAACCCACACACCCCTGAACACTACCGGCAATTTAGCATGGCCAATCCACCTAGTCTGCGCATCTTCGGACTGTGGGAGGAAACCGGAGCACCCGGAGGAAACCCACGCAGGCACGGGGAGAATGTGCAAACTCCACACAGACTGATGTGATCCTGAGGCTGGATTTGAACTTGGGTTGCTGGTGCTGTGAGGCTGCAGTGCTAATCACTGAGGCCACCGTGCCGCCCTGACCTCCAGCAACCATAGCCACTATCCTATGTGTCAGGTATGACTCCAACCAGTTTGCTTCCTGATTCCCATTAACTCCACTTTTGCTGGCACTCTTTGATGCCATGCTTTTGATGTCAAGGTCTGTCACCTCTGGAAATGAGTGTTTTTGTTCACGTTTGAACCAAAGCTGTCATGAAGTCAGGAGCTGATTGGTCCTGGTGGAACCCGAACTGAGCATCACTGAGAAGGTTGTTCAGACTTTCTACTAATTGTTATAACTGAGTAGTTTTCTAGGCCAACTCAAGGGTCAGTTAAGTTACAGTGTATCAGGAGTTACATGTAGGCCTCAGCTATTAAGAACAGCAGATTTCCTTCCATGATGGATGTTAGCAAACAAGATGGATTTGTTCAATAATTGCTAATGGTTTCTTGGTCATCATTTGACTATAGGGTCCAGGGCAATTCCAAAACAGGCGTGAAGCTTCTACATATTTCATTTGTCCTTAGAGAAAGGGTCCCTGCCAATGAATATATTTGCTTCCAGCAAGAGTAAATTCACCACAATGAGTCAACTGATCATTGTAAATTAGTTGTTAATGTGATGATTAACACACTCAAGGTTGTTATGCTTCATTTATTCATAGAGTGTTGACATCACTGGCTGAGCCAGCATTTATTGCCCATCCCTAGTTGCCCTTGAGAAGGTAGTGGTGTGCTGCCTACTTGAACTGCTGCAGTCCTTGTGCTGTAGGTGTATCCACAATGCCATTAGAGAGGATTTCCAGGATATAACCAGCGACAGTGAAGGAACAGGGTAATATATTTCAAAGTCAAGTTGGTGAGTGAGGGGAACTTGCAGGTTCTCATGTATCTGTTGTCCTTTTCCTTCTTGGTGGAAGAGGTCATGGGTTTGGAAGGTGCTGTCTCAGGTGCCAAATTGAATGTCTGCACTGCTTCTTACAGACACTGCTGCTGGTGTGCATTGGACATTAATGTACTTTGATTGTCTTCTCTCACTGGAAAAGCAATAATATGCTGATTCTCCTACATTAACAGACACAGTGATATATGGATTCTACTTACTGTTAGCCACATTAGTTGGTTTGGAGAAAATTGTCTCCTCAGGAACTGAAACTGTGACCTGAAATTGTCACACCGTGAATTTATGTAGTAGGTCAAGAGGGATGTGATGGAGACTGTTCATATAATTGTATCTCTATTTTCACTCCTGCATTTTATGGATATGTTTCTTCTGTTTGAACCCAAAACCAGAGCCATTCAGTTCAATGTTTTGCTTAAATCACCTGCACTATGGTGCTGGCTTTGTGCTGTCACTGCCCTTGACACTGGATCTGGCCATGCATTTACGCACTTGGTGTAATGGTCATATCAATTATTCAGCTGTTGTACTAATGTGCCCAATGTTGGTTATTGTGTTGTAGATAATCACTTATTACACAGCAGACTTTTTTTTAAAACCAAGAGACTAGAAGAACACAGCAAGCCATCTGGAGGAAAGGAGCAGTCAATGTTTTGGGTATTACCCTTCTTCAAGAACGTTGAATGCTCCTTTCCTCCAGATGCTGTCTGGCTTGCTGTATTCTTCCAGCCTCCTGTCTGTCTATCTTGGTTTTGATCATCTGCAGTTTTGTTTAGTCTCTAATTGCTTTTTTTTTCAGACAGCACCAGGATTAAATGGCTGACTTCCTGCATTGAATTACTTTAATCTGCTGGTGAATTGTCCCATGTGAGATACTGGAATAATAGTGGACAGTGGTAGGTCAAATTCACTGCGGGGCCATGCAGTTCGGACTTAAAGAAAATAGATGAGAATGTTATCTAAATGAGATGAAACATTGAAATGTATATAGGGTACATTTATAGATATCACAAAATGCTAACAAAAGTATGTAAAAATCATTGAAAAGTCGAATGGAATGTTGGCTGTTGTATTCCAGTTCTCGCAAGGTTGGAAGTTAGTGTTCTTTTTGTGGAAAGCCTGGGCTTGACTCCATCTAGAATTCTGGATTCAGTTCCAGCCTCAGCACCTCATGAAGGAGATATTGGCCTTGGAGGGTATGCAGCACAGATTCCCCAGAATGATCCCAGGATCCAAAAAGTTAAATTTTCAGGATCAGTTTCATAGCTGAGGATTCATTTCCCCTGAGTTTAAGGGTAATTTGATTCACATGTTCTATAGGGTAAATGGGTAGAAAAAATTTCCATTGCTGGAGAATTCAGAAGAAGGGGACATCAGCTTCAATTAGAACAGTTTAGGAATTAGGTCAGAACACACTTCTTCCCACAAACCTTGTTGAAGTTTCTGGCTACATCATGGAACAGGACTCTCCTCCAGCCTGCTTCTGGCCCAAAGCACAGGACTCTCCTCCGTCCTGCGGCTGGCCCAGAGCACAGGACTCTTTCCCCTGGCCTGCAGCTGGCCCAGAGGACAGGACTCTTCCCCCGGCCTGTGGCTGGCCCAGAGCACAGGACTCTTCCCCCGGCCTACCGGCTGAAACTACATTTCTTCCGTGGCCTGCTGGCTGCGTCTGGTCCTCACCCCTGGCCTGCCGGCCGAGTCTAAGCCTCTTCTCCCCGTCGGCATGTTAAAGGGTGGAGATATTCTTTCCTCGTAAGCTCCTCAGTGAAATTAGCTCCTTTCATGTATATGCATTTTAATGAAACAAGTAACTGCCCCTCTCCAGTTACTTCAGATCCACAGACAGCAATGACTCCCAACTCTCAACAACATTAAATGGATCACCTACAGCAATGGTGAATGCACACAGTGCCTCTGGTTGTTTTTAGCAGCTTTGACCTTCAGTTACCTGTTGTGCTTTCCTCAATATACCTGACACCCCACACCTCCTCTTCAAAATAATGACATTTCCTTTGAGAAATACTCTGTTGTTAGCTGACCTTACACTCTTTACAAAATAGCAGTTAAAATTTCAGTTTCAGGTCAAATCAGAATTTTGTCTCAGTTGCATCTCTGTGAGGTGCAATATAAAAATACCATGAGCTGGAAAATGTTGAATGTGAGATTTTTTTCTTTTGGATGAAAGTCAATGGCTATTACTTTTAGCCACCGTTTGAACTGTAGATATAATGCCTTTCAGAGAATCATAGAGTTGAACAGTTAGGCCATTTAGACCACCCTTTCTGTGCTGGCAACTTGGTGGAGCTAGTGAATCAGTCCTATCTTCCTGTTGTGTCGTTATTGACATGCACATTTAACAAATTCAAGTATTTGCCCAATTTACCTTTGCATGTTACTATTCAATCTGCCTCTCAGGCAAAGCACTCTAGATATAACAGCCGATGGTTTCAAGAAAAGTTTCCTTATCTCACCTCAGGGTTCTTTGGAAATCACTTAGAAGTGTTACTTCTGATTTAAAAATCTCCTGCACTGGAAACAGTTTCTTCTGATTTAAGACCATTCTTGATTTTAAACTTAGCTGTCAGATCTCCTCCTTAACTGCCTGTGATTAGTTTCTCTAATATCTGCACAAAGCTGAAGCCCGGTAACCCTGGTACCATTCTAGTGAGTTTCCCTCACACCCTCAACAAGCAACAATGGCAATTTGCATTTGTATGGTGATTTCAGTGTAATAAACTGTCCTAGGAATTACAGAAGCATTGCCAAACACAGTTTGACTCTCAACTATATAAAGCAGATGCTAGAACCAACACTCTGACCAAAGGTTTGGTCAGAAAGGTCAGATCTGAAAACAAAAAGAGGAGAATTTTAGGGAAGGAGTTTCAGAATTGAGACCTGTGGGCATGGCCCAGTAGTGGTGAAGCAGTCAAAATTAGGGTTGCAAAAGCATCCAAAATTGGAGAAGCAGAGAGATCTTGGAGAGTTGTAGGAAGTTACAGGTGTAGTTGAAGGTTAGTCATGGTGAGAGATTTTAAAACTGCTCAACACCTTGACATTCATTCTGAAGTCCGGTGCCCAGAATTTGTCCCAACACTTCAGCTATGCCTTATTAGTGAGATCTAAAAGTTCAATATAATCTCCTTGGTTGTGTCCGATGCCTCTGTTAATGAAACAAAGGATCTTATCATGCCACTTCGAAAGTCTTGTGTTCATAGATTCCAGGCCTCTCTGAAACCTTTAACATTTGTAGAATCTAGTTTAAAACATAAGCACAATGAGCTAACAGCAGTGGACCATTCAGCCATTAAATTGTGCTCTCTGCCATTCAATAAAATAAGGGTTAACCTGATCAAGGCAGAACTGTGCTCTGCTTGTACCCATTGACCCTCACCAATTCATTTGATCCTTTTGTAAATCAAAAATCCACCTAACTCAGTACTAAATATATTCAGTGACCCAGCTTCTGCTGTCTGTGGTAGGGAATTCCACAGATTAGTGACCCTGTGAAAGAAGAAATTGCTTCTCATCTCTATCTTAAGTCAGTAACCCCATATTATTTACAGCCACCGTAGACCGTGTTGGACTGTTTGTCTTTGAAGAATAAATCTCTACATCTATTGGATGTGCTTTGCAGAGATTCAGTGCATAGATAGCAAATGGCCTGAGGAAGAGCTTTTGGTGATGATGTGGAATCAGATCGTGGAGTTTTTGAAATGATTCGTTTACATCAGCAGATAGGACATATCGACTTCTTTGGTGAATTTGAAATTGAAAGCTACTCTTAATCAAGTGATGATGAAGCTATAATTTGTTGTTGTAAAAACCCATCTGCTTCAGTGATGTCCTTTAGGAATAGCGATTTGAAGACCTTATCCAATCTGGCCTACTTGTTATTCCGCAGCAATGTGGTTGACCCTTAACTGCCGCTGAAATGGCTGAGCAACCCACTCAGGACAAGGATATTGAAGATACCTTACTTGTGAAACTGCAATATGCAGAAGACAGTGTCATCTCCACTCCGTCAGAAGAGAATCTTCAAGCCTCGCGTAACATATTTGTACAAGCCGACTGAAGAATTATCCGCAGCCTGAGCCTTAAAGAAAATTCAGATCCTTTACCACCCCATCCCAGGTCAAGTTCTGGTCCATCCCTCCATTAAGATCAATGGAGAAATCCTGCCAACATTTGAGACTATCTCCCATACCGGAGAAGTTACCTCTCATCTAAGGCTGACATTGATGCAGAGATTCAACATCACATCCAATCTGAGCACTGCCTTCAGATGCGTAAAGATGACAATCTTCATATTATCATCAGGACATGAAGGAGTCCTGACTGGGGTAGAGCAAGTACAGCCTCTGGAGCTTGTTCAGAGCAGTATAGATATAAAATAGTAGAACTTTCAGACCAGGAGTGTTTGGTGGGAAATCAGTGTTGGATTTTCAAAACTGAATCCCAAAACTTTAGAATTAGACTTGAATGAAGAAGCGTTGCCAATCCTAATGCCTGCGAAGGATTTTGGCTTAATGTTGTAAATTCCACAATATAAACAAACTTCCATTAACACTTTGCATCAGTGTTTCCTATGGATTAGGATGTGGAAGCTAGAGAACTTGGGTAAAATAAATAGCAACATCTTGAAAAATGCCCGTATTACAGAGGAGGTGGTGCTAGATGTCTTAAAATGCTTAAAGGTGGATAAATCCCTGGGACTTCATTATATGTACCCGATAATTCTATGGGAAGCTCGAGAAGTGATTGTTGGGCCCCTTGCGGAGATATTTTTATCATTGATAGCCACAGGTGAGGTGCTGGAAGACTAGAGGTTGGCTAATGTGGTGTGGTAAGAAAGGTGGTAAGGAAAAGCCAGGGAACTATATACTGGTGAGCCTGACGGTGGTGGGTGAGTTCTTTGAGGTGATCTTGAGGTATTAGGATTTATATATACTTGGAAAGCAAGGTCTGATTAGGAATAGTCAACATGGTTTGGTGTATGGGAAATCATGTCTCGCTAAGTTGATTGAGTTTGTTTGAAGAATTAACAAAGAGGATTGATGAGCAGTGAATGTGATCCAGATGGACTTCAGTAAAGTGTTCGACGAGGTACCTCATGGTAGACTGTTTAGCAAGGTTAGATCACGTGCAATACAGGAAGAACGAACCACTTGGATATAGAACTGGCTTGAAGGCAGGCAGCAGAGGGTGATGGTGGAGGGTTACTTTTCAGACTGAAGGCTATGACCAGCGGGGTGCCACAAGGATCAATGCTAGGTCCACAGTTTTTTGTCGTTGATATAAATGATTTGGATGTGAATGTAGGTGGTATGGTGAGTAAGTTGCAGATGGCTTCAAAATTGGAGGAATAACCGACAGCAAAGAAGTTACTTCAGAGTACGACAGGACCTTGATCAGGTGGGCAAATGGGCCGAAGAATGGTAGATGGTGTTTAATTTAGATAAATGTGAGGTGTGTGTTGGAAAGGCAATTCAGGGCAGGACTTATATATTTGATGGTAACGTCCTAGGGAGTGTTGCTGAACGGAGACCTTGGGGTGCAAGTTCATAGCTCCTTGAAAGTGGACATCACGGGCATACGGGATAGTGAAGAGGGTGTTTGGTATGCTTGTCATTATTGATCAATGCATTGAGTACAGGAGTTGGGATGTCATGTTATGGCTGTACAAGACATTAGTTCGACCACTTTTGGAATACCGCGTTCAGTTTTGGTTTCCCTTGTACAGGAAGGTTTTTGTGAAACTTGAAAGAGTTCAAAATAGATTTACAAGGAAGTTGTGGGTATTGGAGGGATTGAGGTATGGGGAGATGCCAAATAGGCTGGAGCAATTTTCCCTGAAGCATTGGAGGCTGAGGGCTGACCTTATAAAGGTTTATAAAATCACAAGGAGCATGGATAGTGTAAATAGACAAGGACTTCTCCCCCTTGTGGGGAGTCCAGTACTAGAGGGTGTAGCATTAGGGTGAGAGGGAAAAGATTTAAAAGGGCCTTCAGGGGTAATTTTTTCACGCAGAGAGTGGTGCGTGTATAGAATGAGCTGCCAGAAGAAGTGGTGGGGACTGGTACAATTACAACATTTAAAAGGCATCTGGATGGGCATATGAATAGGAAGGGTTCAGAGGGATATAGGCCAAATGCTGGCAAATGGAACTAGATTAATTTTGGATATCTTGTTGGTGTGGGCAAGTTGGACCAAATGGTCTGTTTCCACACTGTACAGCGCTATTATTCTGTGAACTCAGGATTTGTTGCAGTCACCTGTTCTCTTAGCTTTAAGATCATGGCTCTGAAAGCTGTAAAGATTGACCTAATTTATTTTTAAACCCCTTCACTTAAATAGATCAGCACCCATACACCACTTCTTTGATCTCTAAACTATTAAAAATGTTTAAAATCTATAAATCTCACATTTCACTACATCTCATTATAAGGAACCAATGTTTCAACATGTAGCAAAAATAGATTATTAACTGGTAACATGCAAACCTAAAATATAAACTCTTTAAAAAAGCACATACTCAGTTATTTGTTCAGACATGGGATGAATAGGATATCAAGGAGAAACAGTTTTGTTTAGGAATGTCGTAGGTAAAAGAAAATCAGCAAAAAAAAATTGTCTGTCAGAGGTCCTAACAGAGAGGTGATTTCCTCACAGTAATTTTTTTTGTTTTTTTGGCAGTGAAACACTTTGTTGACGACTATAGCAGTCCCCAATTTGGTAGCATGTCAGTTAGACCTAGATCTTGGTACTTTCTTATTGCAATACTTTTGAGTATTATTTCTTTTCCACTTGGAGAGAGAGAAAGAGCAGAAGTGAGTTGGGGAGCTTTGGCAGGCTTGTGAAGGTTTGTGGCCCAACTACCTATTCTCTCAATTCTGTAACAAGCGAACACTTTTAACAAATCCAAATCTTGTAACCGTTTCTTTTCCAGTGTTATTTGGTGCTAATTCCACAGAGTTGCACATAACCATCCAGCTTTGGATTATATTTCCATACAAAATATCTATGGTGCTTTCAATATTTCTCCTTTCCCAAATAAAGACACAAGATTTTGGAATGGTACAGCCAATTTATTTTGCCTGTTGTTCTGAGGGAGCGTCACTGGACCCAAAGCGTTAACTGTGTTTTTTCCTTCACAGATGCTGCCAGATCTGCTGAGCTTTTCCAGCAATTTTCTTTTTGTCCATTATTTACCTTTTCCCAATCTTTTCACGGCGACACGGTGGCTCAGTGGTTAGCACTCCTGCCTCACAGCACCAGGGACCCAGGTTTGATTCCAGCCTTGGGCGACAGTCTGTGCGGAGTTCACACATTCTCCCTGTTTCTGCGTGGGTTTCCTCCCACAGTCCAAAGATTGTGCAGATCAGGTGGTTTGGCTGTGCGAAAATTTCCCATGTGCCCAGGGACATGCAGGCTAGGTGGATTATCCAAGGGAAATGTAGGGTTATAGGGTGGGGATATGGGTCTGTGTGGGGTGCTCTTCAGAATGTCACTGTGCACACAATGGGCCAAATGGCCTGCTTCCACACTTTAGGTATTCTATAATTCCTATAAAAGTTAAGCTGTATGATAGGAGGTTACAGTTGGAGTTTAAGCACCACCATCTATTATTGGAGGAAGATTTGGAGGAGAGGTTGGAATGCTTTTTAGCAAGTAGTTTGATGCAAGGCCAGGCTAAGTTTTCCTTGTGGTATCTAGTCCAAGCATTCCTTCTCCTTGACCTCTGGGGAAAGTTGAAAACAAAATACAGAAATTTCTCATTTGGGGACTTCACTTCCTCCTGCTGCTTCAGTACCTGAGAAACCTGGAACAGTTTACCCATTCAGGCCACTGATTAAATTGGTGACTGATTACCCAGTCAGAAGAACGAACCCAGCTGAATTTGGTTGGGTTTGCTTTCTGCTTATGCAACAAGGTAGAAGTGGATGAATGGCTGGCCCTGAGAGTTAGCCATTTTGAACTGCTCACTCAATATGTGGCAGTCGTGCGGGATTAAAACTGCTCCTGCTGGAAGAGTCATTTTCCTGCATTCACTCTGTTTGGGTGTGTTATGACATACCTCCGTGGCTATCACACATCCTGAGGGCAGAGCAGAACTCAAATCTTCTGACCCAGAGGTGTGGACAGTTCCACTTGCCCCAGGATCATTTAATGGAAGTGTTTCTTGAAGAAGTTTATCTAATAAATTACTATGTACAGTAACAACACGTATGAAACCGTGGTCTTGAAATAATTGCTCTCAGTGTCTCCTGTGAGCTCATTGCACTTTGATTTCCATGTCTTCACTCTGTCCAATGCTGAGCATGGTCTCTTTCACTTTCTACTCTCTTACAGAAAGTGATAATGAACTGTCGAGTGGCACTGGGGATGTTTCCAAGGACTGCCCGGAGAAAATTCTGGAATCGTGGGGGGAGTTGCTGCACAGATGGTGAGTACTGTAATTATCCAGGATGAAGTGAATCTGCTTTCTACTGCAGAACATGTTTATTGTTTGTTGCTAACTAATGGCATTTCCTCTAACTTAAGGCATTTCCTTTACTGCTGCACCCTATCATCATTGGTAATGCGAATGGTTGGAGAAATTAAACGAAACATTCGTGTCCACTGAAATGTGTTGGTGTTTGAGTCCCACCTGTGCCTTGCCTGCTGCTTTTCCTGTTTACTTGTCCTCTGTCTCTCTTAGGTGCTCCTCTCTCACTTACGCCTTCCTCTTTCTGTTGCTTTTGCTCTTGCTCTTTATTCTACGCTCTTTCTCTCTTGCATCTTGCTTAATCACATTCACCCACCATCTCACTTTGCCCTGTGTTTTCCCTCTGCATTCTTCACTGTGTGCACATTTTTTGTAGTTTTTTTAAAATATTCATTTGTAGGATGTGGGTGTTGCTGGCTGGCCAGCATTTCTTGCCCATCCCTAGTTGCTCTTGAGAAGGTGGCGGTGAACTGCTGCAGTCCACATGCTGTAGGTTGACACAGTGCCATTTGGGAGAATTCCAGGATTTTAACCCAGCAATAATGAATGAACAGCGATGCATTTCCAAGCCAGGATGGTGAATGGTTTGGGGAGGAACTTGAAGGTGGTGGTGAACACATGTCTGCTCCCGCACTAGATGGAAGTGGTCATGGGTTTGGAAGGTGCTGTCTGAGGACAGTTGGTGAATTTCTACAGTGCATCTTGTAGATAGTACACACTGCTGCTACTGAATGGCGGTGGTGGAGGGAGTGGATGTCGTTGGATGAAGTGCCAATCAAGTGGGCTTCTTAGTAATGGATGGTATCAAGTTCCTTGAGTTTTGTTGGGGCTGCACTTATCCAAGCAAGTGGAGAGTGTTCCATCACACTTCTGACTTGTGTCTTGTAGATGGCGGACAGGCTTTGAGGAGTCAGGCAGTGTGTCACTTG